>NC_056725.1:821992260-822265138 GCF_019279795.1 Protopterus annectens
CCAAAATCCTCCAGGAAGGCCAATCAGCTATTTGTTTTCTGGGAAGTTAAGAAAAAAAGGTCAACCAATGTCAAATCAGATAATTTCTGGATAGTCTCATTATATTTCTTTTCTGCTATTATTATTATAACAAGCCACTTCCTAGGCAGGATTAGGGCTCACTATAACATGGATTTGGCTTATTGTTTGGCTTTTTGGAATGGGTGGACTCTAGACGTTTTCTAAAGGCAGCAAATTGGTCCCCTGTACATACTTTCACAAATAATTCCAAACTAGATTCCTTTTTCAGCTCCATGACAAGGTTTGCTAGGGCCATTCTCTAGGGGATTCTAGATTCTTAAATTCCACCCACCTCTCTATATTATCGTATGCCTTGGTAATGTATCCATACAACTCAGACTACTGCATGAGTTATCTAAATATTGAACATAGTATAGCTGTGTAGAAGTTATAGTAGATCACTTATACAGTAGATACCTCCTCCCTCCATTCTGCTTGTTCTGTTTTTTTTTTTTTTTTTTTTTAGTATATTGCTAGGGTGTAGATGTATACACTACATTTTATATTTTAATATATGTATCTATGTTTAGTTTTTTTTATTTTCTAGCATTTTCCTTTCATGGCTATAGACTCCCTTCCTGTAGCAAGAAGGCACTAAAGCTTTAAGTACCCTAATTTCTGCTTTTATGTGGCTCTCCTCTAGTTGCACAGCAGGTAGGGTGCATGGAAGATGCCCTGAAGCTTTGAAAGCTGGCCAGTGGTCATGTTCTTCTCAGCATATAACCCGCACAGCTTAGGCTACTACAACAGTAATCTATTAGAACATCTTACTGTTATGGTATGTTTTCTAACCCAACTGTACTGTTTCATTTAACAATATTCTAAAAGGAGAGACAGTACCAGCATCTTGGAAGAAAGTTATGGTGGCTATATTATCCAAAGAGAGTAAAGACCATTACAGTCCAGCTTCATGTAGACCAGTTTTAATTTTAAGCCATGTTTATAATGTTTTTATGCAAAGGTATTTCCACAATTGGTAGATATGAATCCTTGTAGTTTGTGGAGAGGAGGCAAACATTTTGCAATATTAATAGAACCATGATTATACTGAGGAAAGCCGAGTTTAAGAAAACACTGCTTTGTTGGAGGGTCTTGATGCAGATACAATATTCAATACAGACAGTTGGGCAGTGGTTGTATTTGCATTCCCTGACAGAATAATCGGGTTAATAAGGAGGATATATATGAAAGGTTGAAGGCAAGAATTAAGTTGGGGGGTTTTCTCTCCATCAAACTGTGTTTGAGAAGAAGAACTAGACTGAAATGTCCTCCTTGCCATGTGTTATTTCTTTGTATTTAGAACCATAAGCAAAGAAAATAAGTGACTGACAAATTCAATGATATAAATGATACAGAAATCAAGAGAAGTTAGCTTTCTTTGCAAATGTTTTTATTTTGTACTTGATAAATCTGGAAAAGGACATTTTGGGATTGTGAAACTTTTTGAGACAGTTTTAACTTTTTTGGAGTTGAAAATACTGAACATAAAGTGAAAGCTATAATGGTAAACTATGTACCCAAACATGAATTGGATCAACAATACCCATATTTATGAGGACACATTAAAATGAAATATTTAGGAGTATAGATTAAAAAAAGATTCTATTGTGGCAGCTAAGGATATGCTAGAAGAGACTAAATAAAGGATAATACAAGAAACGAGAATCTGAAACTCTCAATTATGGGTATGATATGTAGTGCTGCGGTAGCATTGTCGCCTCACAGTACGATGTTATCCTGTTCGATTCTCAGCTAGAGTGTCTTCTGTGTGGAAACATGCATGAATGGGTGTACCTTCGTTGAAGGTTGTGCATCAGAGCTGGCAACTCGGCACGTAAAAATCTACTGCCAATCATTAGCGGACCGGAGTTCCACTGTGGCGACCCCTAACCGGGAAAAGCCGAAAGACACAACAACAGCAACATTAAGATATAAGCAGTGAAGATGTTTTAGTCTTTTTAATTTTAGATATAGGTCAGGCAAGTTTTTATAAACCAGAGTAGAAGTTTTGAGTGATAATTAATAAACAGTGGAAAGAATTTATCTTGGAGAGGAAGAAGTCAAGAGTTAACAAAAATAAGTTTATTCTCCCCATAGAACAAGATGGTTTAGGATTACCTGATTTTATGGGATACTTTAGAGCTATGCAGTTAAAGTTCAAATATATAACTTTAGCAGAATGTTATAAATTAGAAAGAAATGATGATAAAATGAGGGGATGGTTCAAGAAATAGGAGAGAGTAGGATTTCAGATGCAAAGTAAATAAAGTAGCTGAAAGTATTTTAGGAACTAAGCTAACATGGGAATAGAGAATGTAGATTTTTCCAATAGGGATGCCTACAAGTAGGGGGTCGAGAAAATAGGCAAGACAAGTCTGGAATGTATTCCAGAAAATTAGCAAAGGAAGCAAAGTATTTGAAACAAATAACTTGGGTGGGAAAGACAATAGAATAGGACAAGGCCAAGAAGAAGTTTGGACTCCAGATTAGAGACTACCTTCCCTACCAGCGACTGTTAACAAATTATAATAAAAAACAAAGAGTTAGAGGGTGCTAAGTGAAAGACCAGCTCTGTTTGAGGTTTTAGTTGAACCTAGAACAGAACCTGCTGTTAAAAAGGAGTTGATTAGTAGGGTATATAAACTATTGCATAGTAAGTATGAGACTCAATCAGAAGAGGTTAGAAAACAATAGGAAGACAGACTGGGAAGGCAGTTTACAAAGGAACACTGGGAAGACACCGTTATGGCCTTGAAGTGTGAAACATGGCCCAGAAGGTTTAGGATTTGTGTGTGGAAGTATCTGCATATACATTTTTATATTCCAATCAGACTTCAAATAATTTTTCCTCTTGTAGGTAGTAAACTTTGATGTTTTGATGAGAAAGAGAGGGAGAGGTAATGGGAGATATATATTTGGACATGTAGCAAGTTGATGGATTTTAAACATTCCGAACAGAGTACATTGTCAAAAACATTGAGGGAATAAATAATTATAACTAAGTAAATGATTAATGTTCAACAAACACATTGCCTTAATTGGCATTCAGTTTGTAGTGCCCTACTACCCTCTCTCTGGCAATCTCACAGAGCTTCAGGCTCCTCCCTCTGCATGTCTATGGGTGTGAAGAACCAATAAGCAGCTAGAACAGAATAGTTCTTCACAACCACAGACAGCAGCTCTTCAGTGTTTTCTAGTGCCACTGGAAGAAAAGGATCTCTGAAAAGACTAACTTATGGCTTTTTTTTGTTCTATGGAGCTCAAATAAGAAACCTTTTGGGTTAGTTTATTTCCTCCTTCCTTTGCCTTTTCTATCTATGTTTATAGTAGTAGATAGAATTTGTGTGTGTTTCTTTAAGAAGTTTGGAAAAAAGTGCATCTCATCAGTACTTTATTTCCTGTTGTTACTGAAGGAATTTCCTGTATGGTGTAAGCTGAACTCTGATTTCATAATGATTTATAATCCTTTCTAAACATTTTATTGTATTTTTGAAAGGCTGGGCAGTTTTTGTTACACTTTGACTGTTTTCAGTCAACTGCTTTCATGCCTCTTGCTGCCATAATAATGAGTAAATTGTTTCAGTTATTTCTATTGATCTGATGTTGCCTTTTCCATCTACTCCTCAACTGAAGGGTTTTGGATCAGACCTTGTACCCAATTCAGCCACTATTTCCAAAATTAAGATGCATAACTCAGGCTCCTCCCCTTCCCCATAATCCTTTCCTGTCCTCAACATTATCTCAGATCTCATTTGCCACTCATTGACTAAGGGCATGATTTGCTGGGTCAGGCTCACCTCATCTAAATTCTTTAACATATTTCATTTCTTTCTTCTAGCATATTATGACTTAGTGTGCTATTTTATAGAGTCTTTGATTCCATTTTCACCCCTTCTGTTACCAAAAAAAAAAACTTTCTCTTATGCCATCTTCTCACTTTAAGCACATGTTTCTATCTTCTCCTTTTCCTTCTTCTGTTTATTAGTTTGTAGCTAGTATACACTTGTTTTGGCAGTGTATCCTTTATTATGAACAAATGCAGTAAATAAATATATAAATAAATAAATGATCATTGTTGGTAGTTCTTTAACTTTAACTTTCCTTCTGCTGTCTAGTTGTCCATCTTGTTTTTGTGATTATGTCAAATACACCAAATGGTTTTAAAAATGTAGGATTTGTAATCACAAAATGCCTAACTATGACACACACACGCCTTAAGTGTATGTATTGTTAAGGGGCAGCACACCTGGAGGAAAATTTTTCAATTTGCATGGCCTTTGGCCACAGAGACATGATTGAATGATGGAAGAAGCTCATTCTCAAAGGTCTTGTATCTCCAGGAGACTCCTCCAAAACTGTTTCTTCTTCATCTGGAATGTCCCCATCTGGGAAAAACTCCTCAGAGAAGCACAAGTGGGCCAAGAGTGACAGGCCCAAAGAAAAGGGCAAAGAAGTGATCTGCTGACTGCTCTCCTTTGTCAATGTTATATTTGGCTCCGACTGCTAAACTTTCCAAGCCTTCAGATCCTACAACCCTAGAATCAGTCTTATCTAGGCTGCATTCATGTTTTCTTCAGGAAAGACCAGTGTAGAACACTCCTAGACCATCTTCCACATCCTCGTCCTTAAGGTCCATTACATCTACCAGAAACCTGATAGAAGCTGATATGAACAGAATGATGAGAAATTCCTCAGGACTCAAATTCAGTTGAAAGTTCTCCTGACTTCATCTCTCATCAGACCCATGAGCTTTGAACCGTTTCCCTTGCCCATGACTATTCTTTACCTGATCTGACTCCCCTGGGTTTTGGGTCATTGGATCCAAGTTTTCTTGGGTTGTCCACGTTAGAACTGAAGCTGTTGTCTTCAACTCTGGCATCTTCACTGATCTGTCCTACTCAAATTTCCTTGGAAACTGGATTGATCTTGTTGCTGAAGCTTTGGTGCCGACTCTGGGGGCAGAGGCAAAACGGTGAAGCTGTCTGAGCCTTCCCCTAGACAGCTTAGTTCTGGCCGCAGTCTCAGAGCAAGGTCGAGTTGGTTCCCTAGGCCATCCGTGGTGGTAGCCTTGTCTTCTACTGGTGTGATTTTGAGTTCCCTCCTCAGCTTCTTCCTTCAAGCAGTTGTGAGTGTTTTCTCACAGGTGGGAGACCAGACATCCCACCCTCTCTTGGCTCCACCCACTCTGCAACTGATAGTCCTGGGTCCTGATCATGTCCATTCTATCTCTTGGGACAGTTGGCTCACACTAGCCTCAAGATGGTCCTCAATCAGGACACCCCTCAGTTTTCCGTATCATCTCCAGAACATCCCCCATGGGGGCTCCTAGGAAGCACAAGTGTAAGAGGAGGCACTGTGACTACCCCAGGTGTCTCTGACAGAAGACATGGATTTTAATGAAGGGGAGGGGTTCCCCAGATTACCACATGAGAATGTCTCATTTGGGGAGATCCTCGAATTTCTCAGAGAGAAAGGAGGTTGATCTTCCAAAGTCCTGTCTCAAGAGAAATCCATTTTTCTTGAGGCTTTTGGTCCTGATTCACCTCCTCTCTGGGTGTTTTCCCCTTGCTAATGAGATGATGGATTTGCTGTCTTACCAGGTATGGAAGGAGATGGACATCACAAACCAATTTCCAGAAAGCCAGACAAATATCTTGTGTCTCCTAAATACCACTCTCACTAAAGCAAAGGCCTGGCAGTGGATGCCATAGTAGTAGTGGCAGCCACCAAAAAAGAGCTTGCAGAAGAGAGCTCATCTTTCCATCCCCCTAATAGAGAATCTAGGGCTTCGGACAGGTTTGGGAAGCAAGTTTATGCTTCTGCTACCTTTGCATTAAGGTTGATGAATTATTTGGCACACGTGACCAGGTTTTAGAGAGACTTGACAAAGGAGTTCAACAAGTCTTTGTCTGGGTCCATCTCTGTGAAAGACAGAAAAACTGTGGATTCACAAGTAGCTACCCTTTATTCTCTGTCAAAGTCCTCCATGCGACTCATTTCCAATGCAAAGAAAGGTGCTTTGAGAGCTGCAGGTACAGGCATTACTGTAAGGAGGCATGCCTGGATGCAATTTTATGAGTTTGCTGAGCGTTTTAATATGTCTTTCATCAATGCCTCATTTGATGGCTTGACTTTGTTCAGCCCTAAGGAAAAGGCACACTATCCAGGAGTGAGCAGGATGGGAAAACTCTTTCTGTCATAGCCACATGTTTTTCTACCCCCCCCCCCCAGATATTCTCTAGAAACCAGAAAAGGGATAAAAAGCTGGGGTTTCAAATGTCCCAAGGGTTTTCTCAGGATTCATCTGGAGATAAATCCGCCCAAGGCAGAGGGGGTATTCTAATGGTAGACATCACCCTCATGGCAGAGGAGGCCCACACATTCAAAGCCTCAAGGATCCATTTGCCAAGAGGCCTTATCTGCACTCCTGAATGGTTGCCTGACTGCTGCACTCTGGAGGCAGTTGGGGAAGGGGCGCACTCATCTCTGCAACCAGAAGCCTGGACATCCATCAGAAAGATGTCTGGGTGCAGGCAATTATTACCCAAGGCTATTACATTCCCTTTCTTTATCCTCACCCACTATGAAAGGAACTACCCAACATTCCACTCTCTCAAAAAAGCATCAGCATTAGAGATAAAAAGTGCTAGAAAAGTGTCTTGCAAGAGGGCCCACCAGATGAACAAGGGCTTAGAACTTATTTGAGATTCTTTTTAGTGCCAAAAAAGAAGTGGGGCCCAAGGCCAGTTTTAAACCTCAGCCACTTGAATTGATATGTCATACACACAAAGTTCAGAATGGTAATGTACAGTCCATTCTCCTTCTTTTGGGGAAGGATGATTGAGTGTGCTCGATAGACCTTCGGGATACATACTACCACATCAGAATGGACAGGCTCTCCAAGAGGACATTTTGCTTCTGCCTAGCAGCCAGTCATTTTCAGTTCAGAGCCCTGCCCTTTGGTCTCACCATAGCTCCACAGGTGTTCACTAAATGCATGGCAGTAGTTGCAGCTCATCTCTGACTGCAAGTGTTCCTAGTTTTCCATATCTAGATGACTGGCTCCTTACAGCTCCTTTCAGGTCTCTGCTAGTCTGGGCCAGAAATTATTTGTTTCATCTATGCTCCCACCTATGAATCACAGTGAACCAGGACAAATCAGAATTTTCTCCAGTGCAAATACTGGAGTTTATAGGAGCACACTTAGACAAACCATTCAAATTGCAAGATTACCGGTGAGCAGGTTATCCACCCTACGAAACCAGGTCCGGTAGCTTCTCTCCTATCAGACACCACCTGCCAAGCTAGTCATACAACGTCTAGGATTGATGGCAGCCTGCATTACTTCTGTCCCCTTGGCAATGTATTTTATGAGAGTGTTACAGTGGACTCTAGCATTTCAGTGGTGTGTCAGGTCCCAAACCATGAACTTTCCAATTCGCTTGGCAAAAATCTATAGAGAACATATAACTTGGTTGATTCAATCTCCAGAGGAGTTTCAGGACTGTCCCTTTGTTCCTCTTTCTTCCAAAGCCAAAGTAACCATGGATGCTTCCCAGCTGGGGGAGGCATTACATGGGGAAGATGGTCCAAGGTACATGGATCCCATGAAAGGCCAATCTTCACATCAGTGTCTTAAAGATGAGGGCAGTCCTCCTAACATTGTAGGCTTTTCAAGATGTCCTTCGTCTTGTGATTTCTATCCAGAACATGTCAGTTGTCTGGTATATCCAAACAAGTGGAAACACGCTCCTACCCATTGGGTTGAGAAGCGATGAGAGTGCTGCATTGGGTGATATCTTCCAACCACTATCTGATAGCAGTGCACATACCAAAGAAGTCCAGTAGTCTAGCAGAAAGGTTGAGTAGATCTATTC
This sequence comes from Protopterus annectens, assembly GCF_019279795.1. NCBI lineage: Eukaryota > Metazoa > Chordata > Ceratodontiformes > Protopteridae > Protopterus > Protopterus annectens. The sequence goes on from NC_056725.1 coordinate 822,000,198, forward strand.
TGCTACCTCACAAGTGGTCTCTCAGTCCAGCAGTGGCAAAGTATATCATTTGCCAATGAGGGCAGCCTTGCTGCAATATTTTTGTTCTCCCACCAATTCCAAATGCAGCAGGTCCTTTGCTCTGACTGCCCCACTAAGGTGGAATCCCTGAGAAATTATATGATTCATGATTGGCCCTCCAGTCTCCTCTCTGCCTTCACACCAATCTCCTAATCCCAACATTTCTGCAGAAAACATTACAGTGGAAGATCACAGTTATCCTCATTGCCCCTTTCTGGCCACGATGGGTGTGGTTTCTCTTTCTCTGGTCTCATCTAGTACAACCCCTTGGGTTCTGGACCTGAAACCAGATCATCTGTCTCATGCATTTGGAATGCCTCATCCAGACATTCGAGCTCTAAAACTAACTGCATGGTTTCTCCACTTCCAGTGATGGCTAATCAGTCCAGACTTTCATCCCAAGTGATCCACATTCATACTTCTAAGAAGCCGTCCACCAGGTAAGTTTACAAAAGTAAATGGAAAATATTTTTCATTTGGGGTTCTCAAAGAGATTTAGATCCATTTTCAGCCCCTATATCAGAAGTACCAGATTTCTTTGCTTCCATTTTTCATAATGGAACTAGTTATTCAGCTATCAACATTCAGCTAGTGATGATTTCACACTTCCATATTGGAGAGAATCACAATTCGTTGGTCTCACTCAAGTTGTATAAAGCTTTTCTAAGAGGTATCCTCCTTATTAGACCCCCATTCAGCGATCCTACTTCTCCTTGGGACATGACTGTCTTACTACAAGCCTTGACCCAAGCTCCAATCCATTTGAACCTGCTGCCAAGGTGGACTTAAAATTTCTGACTTGAAAAACTTTTTTCCTGGTAGCTGTTACCTTAGCTAGAAAGGTGTCTGATCTCCAAGCCCTGTCTTGTTAACTTTCACGTTATCTTTCAGAAGTGAAGGGTTTCTTTACACACAGACTTCAATTCTTTGTTTGACTAGCTTTACAGACTTCACTCAATCAAAATATTTATTATTATTTATTTATTTTTATTTTATTTTACATTTGTTAAAAGGGAAAGTCCGATTGGACACATATCCATTTTCAGCAGAGGCCCGGGGAGAAAAGCTCCAATAGCATGTCATAAAGAAATTACACAAGAATATCATACAGAGATATAGGTTCCATAGAAATGTAAGTTATGTATAGATTAACAATTTCTTTAGTAAAGTCAGCATACAGCATTATAGTATTAGGGTTTATATAGAATATAAAATATAAACACAAGAAAAAAATGTTTTTGTTTTTTTTGTCTTTCTAAATTGAGTACTCTCAATATTTTGTTACAGAAATAACCAGTGATTATTAAGCTTTACAGTGAAAGGAATTATGGGACCTTTAGTAGAATTCTTGAACATGGTATTGAAGCAAATTAACCTGGGGAGTAGCATGAACAAAGCCAATTGTTTGAGAAGTGGGTTCTCAGGAGTTTCTTAAATTGAATAGTGGAGGTAGTGGAGGTTATTTGGCTAGGTAGTGAGTTCCATATTTTGGCAATAGTGCAGGCAAGGAGAGATTTGCCAGCATCATTTTTGTGTCTGATAATGCTTATTAGGTTCTGAAAACTAGATTGTAAGGCTCTGGTAGGGATGTGGGGGTTAATTATATTTTGAAGTGCAGAGTTTTTTTCTGGAAGGTAGAAGAGATTATGCGCTATTGTGAGTTGATGAAACAGAAGTAGTTGAGGTAGCTTGAGCCAATTGAGTTGGTTAAGGGTCAGACAGTGGTGGGATTTGTATGAGGTTTCAGCAGCAAACTTGGCTATTTTGTTATAACAAGATTACATTTTGTTCAGATCACTCTGGTGGGGATTAGTAAGGATGGGAGAGGCATAGAGAAGGATGGATAAGAGATATGTTGTTGGAATAGTAGCTTTGGTTTGTTTAGTTATAAAGTGTTAGTTCCTGTAGAGAAGGCCTAGTTTTTTATTAACTTTCTTAATGGTTTGTGCTATATGGATGTCAGATTTGAGGTTATTGTCTATTTCTACACCAAAGAGTTTAGTGTGTGCAGTTGGAGTGATTTGAATGTTATCTTTGGAGTGAATGGTGAAAGTGTTGTTGGGGGGGGGGGGGGCATGACCTGGGCCGAAAATAATTAATTTATTTTTTTGGGGGTTAAGAATAAGTTTGATGTGTGTGAACCATGTTTCGGCTAGAGTAAAAGTGTTTTGTGTGAGGATTTGCAGTTCCTTTAAGGTGGGGGTGGCACTTTAAGGGTGGTGTTATCTGCGTATTGTACTACTGATGCTGTGAGTGAGGAGGAATTAATTTGGTTGGTGAATAGTGAGAACAATAGTGGGCCAAGGATGGATCCTTGAGGGACACCTATGGATACTGGTAGCAGGGGGGACAGCTGGTCATGCCATAGGACTGTTTGCTGTCGACCAGATAAGTAGCTAGCAAACCATGATATAGTGGTGGGGCTGAGGCTTAGGGTAGATACAATTTGGAGAAGAATGTTATGGTCTACCATGTCAAAGGCTTTAGATAAGTCTAAGAAAATGGAAGATACAAATAGTCCCTTGCTTCTATTGTGGTTAACTATATCTGTAAATGATAGTAATGCTGTGGTGGTGCTGTGGGATGGTCTAAAGCCATGCTGAGTTTTGGAGATTAAGTTGTTTTGTAAGAGGTACCGAAGTAGTTGGAAATGTACACCTCTCTCTAATATCTTGGATAGAGGTGAGAGAACTGCGACTGGGCGGTAGTTGGTGAGTTCTAAGGAGTTGTCCCCTTTGTGCAGTGGAATAATGTGTGATGTTTTCCACAGGGTGGGGACTTTGAATTCTGCAAGTGACCTGTTTATGAGGATGGACATGGAATAGGCTATGACGTCTGCTGCTATCTGAAGGAATTCGTCTGGTAGGGTGTCAGCAGCTAGTGTGGTTGGTTTGAGTTATTTAAGGAGCTTTGAAATAATTTTAGTGGGTACAGGTTGTAGGGAAAAGTTGGTGGTATTGTTTTGAGTGGTAGGGTGGGTTTTGCTAGCACCTGGTATAGGCTGCTAGTGGTATTGAGGGCATTGGTAAGGGTTTGGACTGTTTCAGTAAAGAACTTGTTAAATTGTGTGAGAATGTTGTCATGGTTGTTTGGTAGTATTGGGGTTGGGGTGGTGGCTTTACCTGGGTGGATTATGACATTTATTGTAGCCCAAAATGTCTTAGTGTTTTTGGCATATTTTTCCTGCATGTTTTTGTAGTAGTTACTTTTGTCTGGTTTGATTTGTTTTTTTGCCTTGTTTCGAAGTTCTTGGTAGGTTTGCCTCAGATTACTGGTTTTGTTCTTTTGATATTGACTCCAGGCCAGATTCCTTTCTTTCATTGCAGTCTTTGTATATTTAGTTAGCCATGGAGCATAGTTAGCTTCTAGTCTTATAGTTCTGGAGGGGGCATAACAGTTTAGGATTTGCAGGAAAGTGGAGTTAAAGTACTGTACGGCGTTATCTAGAGGTAGTAGTTTTAGGGGTGTTCAATTACAGCTTTGTAGTGAATTGATGAATTCAGTTGTTTTAAAGGTCTTTTTGTTAAGTATTACTCTGAGGTTGGGTTGGCTTATGTAATGGGGCCTGTTCCGAATTAGGTAGGTTGGTTGATGATCACTTAGACTGTTGGGTAGACAGCCAGAGTGCCATGCTAGAGTGGGGTCAGATAACAGAATCCAGTCTAAGATGGATTCGCGTTTTGAGGTTTTGTTTGTTCTGGTTGCGGTGGATATAATTTGGATAAATCTATGAAGGTTAATGTGGGTAGTTGAAGTGTGGCTAGAGCAGTTCAGCCAGTCAGTATTAAAATCACCTAATAGTACAGTTTCTTGTGGCATGGCGTTTGAGATCCAGTTTAGCAGGTTTTCCATTATAGTAGTGTTATTGCCTGGTGGAATGTAGCCACCTGCAATGTTTGTTTGAGTTTAGTTTTAATTTGGCAATAATTAGTTCAACATCTTTGATTTCTTGGGTGTTATAATCAATTTGTTCAATGGTGAGATGATTTTGGAACAATATCGCTGTGCCACCTCCCTTTTTCTTTACTGTATCTCTGTGCATTATGTTATAGTCAGGGGCTATAATCTCATAGGTTCATAGGTTCATAGGTTCATACTAAGCTATCTGCCCTAGGGCATTTATAAGCCTAGCCAGAGTGTGTGTGGCTTTCACCACCCCTTAGGATGAGAATACTATACCCATTAGTTTGCTGTGCCTCTGTCCAGCAGTGACACAGAGATGATTCCCGGGGTAAACCTACGATCTCCCATCCACTCGTCAAGATTTCTCTTGAACAGAGTCAGTGAGGGGCTCTGCCTCACATGGACTGGGATTCTGTTCCATAGTGTAGGGAGTCTCTGGGTGATGAATCTGTCCCTCCAGCACATCCTATTTATATCTGTGTTGAGGTTTAAGTCTCTTGCTCTCGTGGCTCTGGTGGATTTGGATTTTTTGAGGTGGAGCATGTCCATTAATTCCGGGTTGGACATGGCCTTGTATGTCAGGCACAGATCACCTCTGAGCAGACGGTATGCGACTGAATAGAGCTGGAGCTTCTTCAGTCGGGCAGCGTATGACATATGTTTGAGCCCCTTTATCCTTTTGGTGAGGAACTTTTGGGGTCTTTCCAACTGCTGCAGGTGTCGGATAAGGTACATTCCGAATGGGGCGTTGTACTCAATCATTGGTCTGATAAGTGAAGAGTACAGGGGTATAATGACCTCTCCTGATCTGGATGTGAATCCCTTCATGATCGGGTGGGCAATGTAGAAGGTCTTCCTAACCACTTTGGCAATGTGAGTGTCAAAAGAGAGGTTACTGTCAACTTGGGTCCCCAGGTCCCTGATAACGTCTTCCGTGTTTAATGGATTACCACCTATGTGGTAATTAGGGGTTACCTTGTTTTTCCCAAAGGGTATGACTATACATTTTTTGGCATTTAGCTTAAGGCCATGGCTCTGGCACCAGTTATCCATTTCTATGAGACCTCTCTGGAGGATGTCTGTGTCTGATGGAGTGTCAATTATGGTGCCCAGTTTGCAGTCATCTGCAAATTTTGTCAGCCACAGTCCTCCTATGTTTGCCTGCACTTCAGAAAAATAAATACCGAACAAGAGGGGGCCCAGGACTGAGCCCTGTGGGACACCGCTCGTGACCGGCTTAGAGTCTGACATGGCACCAGCAACTCTAACCCTGTGGGTTCTGTCCTTGAGCCAGTTTGCAACCCATCTTGTGACATATGGGTTTACATCTAAGCTGGTGAGCTTTTCTATGATGCCCGAGTGGGGTATTGTGTCGAACGCTTTTGCTAGGTCAAGGTAGGCTGTGTGAACTGCCTTACCCTCATCAATGGCCTTAGTGACTGTTTCGAAAAAGTCGACCAAGTTCAAGAGGCAGGATCTGCCCTTGACAAAGCCAAATTGGGTAGGATCCAGTGTCTGTAGGTCCCCAATGTCTTTATTTATGAGTTCCATTATGATCCTCTCCATAGCTTTGCAGACAAGGCTTGTCAAGCTTATGGGGCGGTAATTTCCATGGTCCGTAGAAGCACCGCCTTTGTGGAGTGGGACCACAGTTGCCGAACGCCATTCTTTGGGTACATATCCTGTAGTAAGGCTAAGATTAAACAGCAGCCTTATGTGTGGGTTTAGTTCCTCATTGAGTTCGTGTAGCACACAGCCGGGGACACCGTCCGGTTCCATTGATGCTGTGTTTTTTGCTTTAGAGAGAGCAGCTCTCACCTGGGCATCTGAGATGTTTGGGAGGCTAGACTCTGGTGGGATAGATATTTCTCCTTTTGGGGGGTAGGGAGGGGAGAAATTAGCACTGAACCTGTCTGCCAGTATGTTGGCAATGTCTGTGGGTTCAGTGATTTTTGTATCATTTTGGACTAATTCTGAGCATATCTGGGAGTTTCCACCCAGGTTTCTAACATAGCTAAAGAAGGCCTTATGATTGTCTTTTGTGTCTTTAGTGATTTTTCTCTCAAAGTTGGCCTTGGATGATTTTATGAGTGAACGTAGTTTTTTGCTAGTATTGATCAGAGATGCCTTCCGTTTCAGGGATTTTGCTCTGTCATGTAGTAGCTTTCTCCTCTTGTTGTAGAGTTTGTTTATGGCTTGGGTCCACCAGACCGGGCGCCTGCCTTTGGTAGAAAGGGTCTTGATTTTATTAGGGATTGCTTGATCCATACATTCCTGGAGGTGCTCGTAGAAGGCATTTGTAAGGGTTTCAGCAGCGTGGGTTGTGGTTTCCACTGGCTCGGGGGCCTTGAAGGATACCACTCCAGTCTTAAGAAGTGTGAAGTTTGCTTTTGAGAAGTTCTTCACTGTGGTCTTTTTTGCTGGGGTTGGGGGCGGGATGTGGATCTCCAGTGAGATTAATTTATAGTCTGATCTCACCAATGAGGGATATACTTCCGGTGTGGAGCATTTTGTCCCCATGTTTGTGATGATCAGGTCTAGTATATTTTCTCCTCTTGTGGGAATGGTGACTAGTTGTTCCATAGCATTTGAGTTTATGAACTCCAGGAACCTTTGGGCTAGGGTGTTGGGGCTTGAGTAATGTTCCCAGTCTATGTTTGGGTAGTTGAAGTCACCCAATATGATGGTGTTTGGAGAGACATTCATACTCTCCAGTGTCTTCAGGAAGGCTGTGTGGGTTTCCTGAGTTTGAGAGGGTGGTCTGTAGCATGCTACAAACTGTAGGGCAGTTTTACCTATGGTTAATTGCACCTGGATAGTCTCCGATGCTTCGTGCATTGCCACTAACCTGGAGGTGTGGGTATCCTTTATGAATATGGATACTCCCCCTCCTTTTGTGGTTCGGTCCAGATTTTGGGGCCAGAACGCATGATATGAGGTATAACCTGACAGTGCTGGGGTGCTCTCAGGAGCCTTGAACCAGGTTTCAGTCACAGCACAGACATCAATGTTCTCCATACTGAGGAGGGCTTCGAGGGCGTGCATCTTGAGGTTTAGACTTCTGGCATTGAGCAGTATTACCCTTAGTTTTTTTCCATTTTTGTTTTCTAGGGTGGTAGGTTTATCATTTGAGCCTTGCCTAAAAAAGGCACTATGGGGGTGGCAAGAGCCTTTGCCAATATCCGGAAGCCCAGGGGTGACAGGTGCAAGCCGTCCCTTGCGAAGCAGCGTGGCTTGTCAAACATGTCATCCCAGGCAGACAGACATTGGATCCCCTTAGAATGACACCAGTAATTAAGCCAATTATTAAAGCTGATCATTTTGTCTCTGTATTGTGGCATCATTCTTGGTGAGGGTAGGATACTGCTCAGGGTCAGGGTCATACCGGCCTGGGCTACATAATCTGAGAGCTCCTCTATGTCTCTTTTCATGTAGTCCAGGGAGGTACGTCTCAGGTCGTTCACACCAGCATGGACAATGACTGAGTCATACTTGTACTTGCTGTGGAGTGACCTGAGTGCTTGTGTTATGTGGCGGATTCTAGCGCCCGACAGGCAGCTTACTGTGATCTTTTCCTTGTTCAGTCTGGTGAGTGGGACATCAGTGTGTCTGACTATGGAGTCACCTATAACAAGTGTGTCTGGCATTGTGTTTGGCCTTAAGGGCTGTGACTGTTTAGCACACTGACTTTGAGAGCTATGTGTTGCATGTCTTATGTCTTGAGGTGGCAGTTGCTTGGGTGTCTGCTTTGGAGGCCTCTGTAGTTTTGGTAGATTTTTGATCAGTGCCTCCGAGTATGTCTTTGTGTGTTTATGTGTTTGTTTTGCAGTTGTGATAGTTCTATGTGAAACTGGGTTTGTGGTGTGCGTGGTTTCCTTCTCCTCCTGTCTGGTCTTGCCAGTCCTGAGTTGAGAGAGCTCAGCCTCCAGTTTGGCTATATAGTTGTATCTCTCACATGTATTTGTGTTTTGTGGGAGAAGGAGTGGGTTGTCTGTGTACATGAGGCAATTGTAACATTGCCTCAAGATGCCAAGATTCACCAGCTGAACAGGAGAGGACGCTAGCAACTGACCCTTCGACATGCTAGAAAAAGTGAAAAAGTTTGCTGTGTAACTGAGTCAGAAGGGACCTATAGGGAAATGGGTACTCAAGGGGATTCTAGGCTAATGTAGTACTTTGTTTAGAATATAAGTACTTTACCTATATAAAAATGCTTTAGGAGCAAGTGCTGAGCTTTTGAGATAGAGAATAGACTGTTTAGACTGCAAGTAGAGAAGTTCTAAGGGAAAAATTGAAGAGCAGACTTTACGGAGCCAGAAATAGTTTAACCTTGTTTAACCGGCGCTGCCCGATGGTGCTCTATGGGCAACTCAGCTAAATCACGCAAAGCGCGCTAAAGCGGGCTTTATAGCAGGGGGTTGAAAAGAGCTAGGAATTGACCCAAAATGGCCAATAGACTACAATTTTCTGGCTGGAACCACTGCTCTAGGGACAAATAGGCTGCTCAGTGCTCCCCACTCCCACTGGTGAACAAAGAAGCTTCCCTTTATCCAAATAAGGATATGGAATAGCACAGGAACCAAGCCAAAGCCCAGAGATCAGCAAACTCTGAAGACTGGACTATTCTAGTTCAGTAAGGCGGGAAAACAAGATTTTTTTTTGTTTTTTTCTTTTTTGCAGAAAACAGAGGAAAAACAGACAGTAAATGCTATAAATGCTTTTAAACGGCTAGCGCACTTGAGTGTGTTAGCCTACAGGTAAAATTAAGCAACAAATAACTTTTTAAAAGTGCAAAACAGTTAATCAACACAAAAACAGTTTAAATAGAATGCAGAGCTGTATAAACAGACGAAAATGCAGTCGCTAAGCAGTAAATAATCAAAAAGCCAGAAAAAAATACTTAAATCAGGAAAAAGCCACTCTTTTGCTCTCTGCTGCTTGTAGAAATCTGCAGGACACCACAAGGAGTGGTGCTGAGTTGAATACAAGCGAAAAAGCGTGCTAAAGCGGGCTTTATTACAGGGGGCTGAAAAGAGCTAGGAATTGACCCAAAATGGCCAATAGACTACAAGTTTCTGGCTGGAACCACTCCTCTAGGGACAAATAGGCTGCTCAGTGCTCCCCACTCCCACTGGTGAACAAAGATGCTTTCTTTTATCCAAATAAAGATATGGAATAGCACAGGAACCAAGACAAAGCCCAGAGATCAGCAAACTCTGAAGACTGGACTATTCTAGTTCAGTAAGGCGGGAAAACAAGATTTTTTTTTTTTTTTTTGCAGAAAACAGAGGAAAAACAGACAGTAAATGCTATAAATGCTTTTAAACGGCTAGCACACTTGAGTGTGTTAGCCTACAGGTAAAATTAAGCAACAAATAACCTTTTAAAAGTGCAAAACAGTTAATCAACACAAAAACAGTTTAAATAGAATGCAGAGCTGTATAAACAGACGAAAATGCAGTCGCTAAGCAGTAAATAATCAAAAAGCCAGAAAAAAATACTTAAATCAGGAAAAAGTCACTCTTTTGCTCTCTGCTGCTTGTAGAACTCTGCAGGACACCATGAGGAGCTGTGTTGAGTTGAATACAAGCGAAAAAGCACGCTAAAGTGGGCTTTATAGCAGGGGGTTGAAAAGAGCTAGGAATTGACCCAAAATGGCCAATAGACTACAAGTTTCTGGTTGGTACCACTCCTCTAGGGACAAATAGGTTGCTCAGTGCTCCCCACTCCCACTGGTGAACAAAGAAGCTTCCTTTTATCCAAATAAGGATATGGAATAGCACAGGAACCAAGACAAAGCCCAGAGATCAGCAAACTCTGAAGACTGGACTATTCTAGTTCAGTAAGGCGGGAAAAACAAGATTTTTTTGTTTTTTTGTTTTTGTCTTTTTTGCAGAAAACAGAGGAAAAACAGACAGTAAATGCTATAAATGCTTTTAAATGGCTAGCGCACTTGAGTTTGTTAGCCTACAGGTAAAATTAAGCAACAAATAACTTTTTAAAAGTGCAAAACAGTTAATCAACACAAAAACAGTTTAAATAGAATGCAGAGCTGTATAAACAGGCGAAAATGCAGTCGCTAAGCAGTAAATAATCAAAAAGCCAGAAAAAAATACTTAAATCAGTTATAGCAAATACAGTTATAACAAATGCTCTGAAATATACTGCATGTTTCCAAAATGTTTGAGAAGGGCAGTCAGAACACAAGAAGGTTCAGGCGAAAGAGAAAAAAAAAAAAAGTTTTGTTTTACTTTTTGAAAGGGAAAAAGGAGGAACAGAAGGCCTTATCAAATGTTCTCTCTGTATTAGGCAGAATGAGCTAATGACACTAGACTGGGAGGTATGTCACAGTAGGGGCGGGCAACTGCAAAGCCACCAAGTATAAGAGCAAGACACCAACAGGGAGGGAAGGGTGTAGCCTACAGACAGCAAGCACTAGAGAGACAAATGAAAGTTTTTAAACAGATAAGGATTTGTGAAGATACTGAATAGACAAAGTGCTTTATATATATTAAATTTTAAAAACAGTAATCTGTAAAAATAATCAAAAAAATCAAGATACTTATATTTTGTGCTCAGTTGCAGTCAACAACTTCTCCAGTCTGCACTGTGTGTGTAAAGACAGAAACCCTATCAAAGTTAGGGCTTAAAAACCAGAACAGCTTCTTTTTTTTTACAAGAACACAAAAGAACCAGCCCCCACTAGCCAAAAGATAATTACACAGAGGAAATGTTTCAGTTTACACAATAGCCTACAGACAGCAAGCACTAGAGAGACAAATGAAAGTTTTTAAACAGATAAGGATTTGTGAAGATACTGAATAGACAAAGTGCTTTATATATATTAAATTTTAAAAACAGTAATCTGTAAAAATAATCAAAAAATCAAGATACTTATATTTTGTGCTCAGTTGCGGTCAACAACTTCTTCAGTCTGCACTGTGTGTGTAAAGATCATTATTATGGTGTTCTGGTTTAAGCTATATTTCAGTTAGCACTATTTCTGGTTTATATACAGTTAGAAGGGCATGAAGGTCCTGTATTTTGTTAAGTATACTTCTTGCATTTATGTTAATGAAGAGGAGAGAGGAGGTAGGTCTATAGTATAGGGGGTTTGGCTGATTAGAGTCTGTGTAGGGTGTTGTGGTGGGCCCTGGATTAAGGTGAATGTTACCACAGCAAATGAGTTTCTGGAGTAGGTGAAGATACAGTTTGGTTAGTTTGTGTAGTAATTTAGTATGTCTTAATGAGGAGTGAGGGTTAGTTCTGACTGACTGTAGTGGGAGTAAGAGACTGATCTAGAGGAAGTGAGGTATAGTGGTGTGATAGGGAAGTTACAAAGTTTCAGGGGAGTGGATAGAGGTTCGGTTTGCGATTGTGGGGGTGGTACTGATATGTAGTTGAGTGTGGTAAGAGGAGAGGTAGGAGAGCAGGAGAAAGGTGATGATAGTACATAGGTAGAGTAGTGCTTTTATTAAGTGGGTCTGGTGAAGAGTGTTTAAGGGTAGTAACTTAAAGTAAGTGGGTTTGATATACTACTAATGAGTGATAGTACAGGTGTGGTTAAGGGTGTTGGTTTGTAAGTGATATGTGTGGTGTGAAACTCTAATTGGGTGGGAGGGAACTGATAGATGTGGTGTGTAACTATAAATGTAATCGATATGGGGTGGGTGGGAATGGGGGTAGGGTAGGGGAGTGGAGTGAGCGTAGCGAACATAGTGGGGCAGAGCCAGTAGTCCAAGACACTGGAGAGTTTGGGAGACTATCAGTGTTATGTAAAAGAGAGTCTATTACTGCAATATTTATCCTATATGTGTGGAAGGTAGGTATTTGGCAGTTAAGTAACCTTAGACTAAATTCAAACAAAATAGTCAGTATATCGGAGATGTGTTGTGTAATTCAGGGAGCTGGAGTGTGGGCAGGATGGGTAAGAAGAGGCAAAGGTGCATTCTAGGTTATAGAGGAAAAGGAGTGTAGTATAACTAAGAAGGTAACAGATATATGGGGAGGGCTGATGCCTGCCACTAATCTGTGATGCAGCGTTTGACCACACTAAAGTCATTCAGCTGTCCTGTAAAGGAGTAGACTTCTTTACAAATTTCCCAAATAAAGGAGAATATGTGCTTCATTTATTTGATGTGCACAGACAATTACATTTCTACCTTCATTGAACGAAACCTTTCAGGAAGTCAGGTGAGTTATTTGTTGTTTGTTTGTATAAAGACAAGATGGGTCAAATTGTTTCAAAGGTTACCTTGGCTAAACAGTTGAGTGGCTGAATCTCCCATGTATATAAGCAGAAAGGTTTGGCTTTACCTGAACCACCAAAAGCCCACTCAACAAGATCTGGTTCCACTTCATCAGCCTTCTTCTCTTGGCCCTTAATTGATAATATTTGTGCTGCTGCCACCTGGTCTAATATACATACCTTCATTTCCCACTGCAAATTGGATTTGTTATCCAGAGAGAGAGGGTCTCTCTCTGTTATGACATCCTTTGGAACAGACCACTTTTGGAGCTAAGTAGCTGGGGACTCCGAACCATCAGTTGAAGAATAGATGGAAAAGACATCAGAAGATAAGAAAATTATGTATTTACTGTTATGACAGATCTGTGTTGTCATTTTCTGTCCTTCCTCATCTTCCCATTCTCCTTTCCTTTCCATTCCATGGAAGATTTTTTCCCTTTGTATTCTGGTATGACTATATGGCTGAATATTTGTACAGGATTTCATAGATGTTAAGTTGTCAATCTCGCCTTCATTCTTGCTGGATGGGTTCGGAGCTGATCCTCGGCTCCGACTCGGCCACTTACTAAAGCTCGAGAGCTTATTTTACCGGCTTGAGGCAACCCTATATCCCATGATGCTAGGCAATAACTCCTCAGATCTCGTTTGCCACTTTCACTTGCGAGGTGCGTTTTTTTACCGGCTCCTGGTAAGTCTTAGATATAGAGTGTTCAGTCACCTTTTTTGAGAAAAAAATTTTTTTCTACCTAGTTATTTCTTTCATAGTTAACTAACTACCCTTAACGTTATTACTTTTTTATACCTTCCCTTTTGTATCCCTATATCCCCCCCTTCACTTTTAGGTTAGGCCTTAAGCCTGCCCCTTTCCTGTTTTTTCTTAGGGATCCTGTGGAGTGTTTGGGTGTGTCAGTATCCCTTTTAATATTTTATTGTTAAATTATAATTTTTCGGGAGTGTGTGTGTGTGTGTTTTTTCTGCTACTTTTGGTAACCCTCGACACTGTTATGTCGAAGGAACCTAAAGAAGCTAAGGTCTCAGGCTTTAAGAAGTGTAACTCGTGCTGTCAGAAAATGAACCCTGCACCTGCAGGACTCTTGTTCAGTATGTCATGCATTCAGTCCAAGAGTCCTGCAGGAGCACAGGAATAAACTGATACTTAGGGGCTTGTTAAAGCCCGAGGGCTCCCTGACTAAGTCTGCGTCGGGCAGGCCCTCGAAGCCTGCAAAACCGTCGGCTCCAAGTACTAAGCCTTCGGCTGCTGGCTCCTTGTCTTTGCCTAGATCGGCTCCGGCTGGAGCCGATCCCCTTGAGTCACAAGTTCCGGTCTCGGCACCACTCGGTGCTGATACCTCTGAGCCCTTGCTTGCGCTGTTGGCTCCGGCCGGAGCTGATGTGTCTTTGGCTCCATTGGCTACATCTAAGAAGAGGTCAAGATCCCCTTCATTGGAGTCCATCCATTCGGCTCCGAGATCTCCCCTGCTTTCGGAGCGGAGCCATCGGAGCCGATCTTCTCTGTCATCCAGACTTTCAGATCACAACCTTGAGAGAGTGGTAAGTAGGCTATTAAAGTCTCAGGCATTGGCCCAGATGATCTCTAGCCCATCTCATCAGACAGCTCTTTCGACTACACCTATTTTTCCTCCTTCGACTCTCCCTCAGAGTTCAGAGCCAGAGCTCCTCAGAGCTGTGACTGTTGCGGTGTCAGAGCCGATACCTCCCCCTTCGGCTCCTTCGTCTTCTGCTCCAATCTCCTCTTTGATACCTTCATTGGAGGGATCCGGGCACCTGATCTCTCTCATCGGCTCTGAGGGGGCGAGTGGCATCGGACCATTGTCCGACCCCTTTCTCCCTCTCGGAGCATCGGTGCTGGTGAGCTCGGCCCCGACATCGGCCTCAGAGCCTTCCTTGTTGGTGCGGACTGGGATTCCTACCTCTTCGGAGCGGGGGCCCTCTGGCCTTTCTGATAGGGGAGCCTTCGAGGTGATGAGGAGTGTACTAGCCCCAGGGCTTAGTCAACGGTCAGCTCCATCAGCTCCTCCCACCACAGTGCCTGCTGATGTCTCTTCTCACTCTCTTGCTCCCGGACCCAGAGATCCAACGCCTTAGGTTTCTCCACTGGGAATTTCTTCCTCTTCTGAGGCTTCTCCTGACCTGTCAGCAGAGCCTCCGCATAAGAGGACATGTAAGAGGAAGCATGTGGACTCCCCTGAGTCTATTACATCTGACACCGACTTGGATGAGTCGGAGGGATCCCCAAAGTCCCCCTCTGAGGATGTTTCTTTCTCAGACATCCTGGAAATCCTGAAACAGAGGGGGAACTGGTCTTCCCTTAATCCTTCCGAGGACGAGTCGGTGTACCTGGAGGCGTTCAGTTCTTGACCCTCCACCTCCTGGGTGTTTCCGCCTTTTGACCCCCTTATGGAAGTAGTGGCTCGAAAGGCATGGTCGGCCCTGTATTCGGTGGAACCCACCCCTCAGAGGCCATCTAAATTTATTACAGCACCAGTCGACAAGCAATTCCTGACAAAAGGTGAACCGGTGGATGCCATGGTGGTGGCTGCAGCCACCAAGAAGGAACTAGCCGATCTTTCAGTACCTGTCCATCCTCCTAATAAGGATTCTAGGACCATGGATAGGTACGGTAAGTGGATGTTTTCTTCAGTGACGTTTGCCATGCGGTCGCTGAATTACCTGTGTCACTTCACCCGCCTTCAGAGAGATATTCTCAAAGAGTTGGGAGAAGTCTTACAGGATCCATCAGCTGCTGGGTCCCAGGATAAAATAAACTCACAGCTTGGAACCCTGAACTCGATTGTTAACTCCTCCATGCGTCTGATTTCATATGCAGCCGATGGAGCGAGTAGGGCCGCAGGCACAGGAGTGGCCTTAAGGCGTCACGCCTGGATGCGGCTGTGCAATTTCACAGACCCTTTCAAGGCGTCCTTCACAAATTCCCCTTTTGATGGTTTGGCTTTGTTCGGACCTCAAGTGAAAAACACCTTGACCAGATGCGAGCAAGATGGCAAGACTCTTTCTGCCGTAGGAGTCCATTTCTCCACCCCTTCAAGACCATACCCTAAGGGTCAGAAGGGTGGGAAAATGTGGTTCCGCAAATCTCAAGGAGTCACGTCTGACGCAAGAGGTCAGTTTACCCCCAGAGGCAGAGGGGGTTACAACAACAGACGCCGCCCTAGGGGCAGAGGGGGTCCGCAAAACCAGGGTAGCAGGGATCCTCTCTCTGACAAACCATTTCAGCATCCCTGAGATGTTGCCCGATTGTCCACCTTCGGAGGCAGTCGGGGGAAGATTGTCGCTGTACCCAATAGCCTGACTTTCCCTTACTCAAGACAAATGGGTACAGTCGATCATATCCGAGGGTTACAAAATTCCCTTTATCCAAACCCCAATTCAACAAAAGGGAACCCTTCCAGACGTTCCACCCGGTCTAAGAGAACTAGCAGTATTAGAAATATCAAAACTGCTAGCAAAAAGAGCCATCCAGCCAGTCCCGGCAGACCAGCTAGGATCCGAAATCTACTCAAGGTTCTTTTTAGTTCCAAAAAAGACAGGGGACTGGAGACCAATATTAGATCTCAGCAAACTGAACAAGTTTGTAAAGAGAACAAGATTCTGGATGGTCACGCTACAGTCCATTCTGCCCTTTCTGGGCAAGGACAATTGGATATGCTCCATGGACCTTCAGGATGGGTACTATCACATCAAAATTCACAGGCACTCCAGAAGGTTTCTCCTCTTTCGGCTGGGGGCCAGTCACTACCAATTCAGAGCCCTGCCCTTTGGTCTCACTACAGCCCCCAGAGTGTTCACCAAATGTATGGCAGCGGTTACGGCTCACCTGAGACGACAAGGATTCCAGGTGTTTCCATATCTAGACGACTGGCTCCTCACTGCCACCACCAGGCATCAACTTCTCCAAGCCACAGCTTACACCATTTACATTTGCAGAGGGCTAGGAATCTCTATAAATTTCAAAAAGTCTGCCTTGTCGCCTTGTCAGTCTATTACCTTTATAGGCGCCAACTTGAACACCGTACAACTTTCAGCAAAGTTAACAGACCAAAGAGTCTTAGATATTCAAAGCCATGTCCAAATTCTTCTTCAGAGCGACAAAATTCAGGCCAGGTTTGTCCTGAAAGTATTGGGTCTTATGGCGGCCTCCATAACACTTCTTCCCCTTGCACGTTTTCACATTAGTCTTCTACAGTGGATGCTGTTCGCCCAATGGTCTTTTCAGCAACTTCCCATGAACCACAAGATCATGATAACTCAAACTTGCAAAAGACATCTGTCCTGGTGGATATTGTCCCCTCAAGTCCATCTGGGCAGACCCTTTGTTCCTCCTCCCCCGGTCGCCACGGTGACATCGGACGCCTCCCTGATCGGGTGGGGGTGGGGGGGATTTTCAGGGCAGGATGGTCCATGGCACTTGGCAACCTTCCGAGCGCCACCTGCACATAAATGTCCTAGAGATGAGAGCAGTACTTTTAACGTTGCAAGCCCTCCATGACTCTCTTCCCCTAGGAACTATTGCAATTCAAACGGACAATATATCCGTAGTGTGGTACATCAACAAGCAGGGCGGAACCAAGTCCTATCCCCTGTGTTGAGAGGCATTCAGACTTTGGCAATGGGTGATCTCCTCTCAGCGGTTTCTGATAGCAATGCATATTCCCGGGAAGTCCAACTTCATAGCGGACAGGTTGAGCAGAGCCATACTCATGCCGCACAAGTGGTCTCTCAAACAATCGGTAGCGGAAGAGATTTTTCAGAAGTGGGGTCTTCCTTGCTGCGATCTTTTTGCTACATCCCAAAACAGCAAATGCCTCGACTTCTTCACCCTCTTCCAGGCTATCCCCTCATAGACACTCTAGTCCAAGATTGGCCTCGGGGACTTCTCTATGCCTTTCCACCTTTTCCTCTAATTCCACAAGTAATTCAGAAAGCAACCGCCTTGAGAGCCAAGTTGATTCTCATTGCCCCTTATTGGCCTTGACAGATATGGTTTCCATTCCTACATCATTATCTTTTGGTGCAGCCTTGGCATCTGGACCCAGCTCCAGATCTGTTGACCCATCAGTCGGGGCAGCTGCACCAATCCCTACATTCTCTCAACCTCACTGCTTGGTTGCTCCACTTCCATCCTTAGCCAGGCTTCCTATGATTTCTAATCCTGTCTGGGATATTATAGTAGCTTCCCTTAAATCTTCCACCAGAAAGATTTACACTAGTAAATGGAAACGTTTCTCCTTCTGGGCAAAGGCAAGGAATATAGATCCTTTTACTGCCTCAATTTATTCGGTCTTAGACTTCCTAGCCGAAATTTTTCATTCAGGGTCTTCTGCCTCTACAGTAAAGGTTCAGTTGGCAGCCATATTGAATTTTCATACAGGCTTATCGGACCACAATATCATGTCCAATAAGCTTTGCAAAGCCTTCCTTAAAGGTGTATATTTACTTAGGCCTCCGATCAAAGATCCTCCACCTCAGTGGGATCTTAATTTAGTCTTAACATCCTTAATTCTCCCCCCCCTTTGAACCTGCGGTCTCCTGTTCATTGAAATTTCTTTCATGGAAGACACTTTTCCTAGTCGCCATTACTTCTGCTAGGAGAGTATCAGAGCTTCACGCCCTCTGCATTCGTCCTCCCTACTTAATCTTCCACAAAGACAGAGTTTCTCTAAGGACTAATCCATCCTTCTTACCCAAGGTGGCTTCGCAGACAAATTTGAATCAATCAATTGATCTCCCAGTTTTTTTCCCAAACTATACTAATAGAGCGGAGCAAAAGCTACATTATCTAGATGTTCACCGCCAGCTCAGGTACTATCTGGATAGAACTAAACAAATAAGGAAATCTGATCAAATGTTTTTATCGTATGCAGAAAATAAGAAAGGCCTTCCTGTTTCCAAGGTAACCCTATCTAGATGTCTGTCTTCTGTGATTACATCTATTTATCAACTCAGAGGCAGGGAATTATCTTCTAAGCCAAAAGCCTATTCAACTAGAGCACTAGCTACATCTGCAGCTTTTCAAGCTAGATTACCAATAGACACTATCTGTGCAGCAGCCACATGGGCCTCTCCTCATATCTTTGTTTCGCATTACAAATTGGACATGGCCTGCAGGGACAGAGCAACATTTGGTTCCACCATTCTTAAGAGTCTGTTCCAATAAGCCACCCAGGATGAAGGTGCTAGCGACGCGGTCCCATCCAGCAAGAATGAAGGCGAGATTGACAACTTAACATTGAGAAGTTATGCACCTACCATAACGTTCCATGTTAGTTGTTTTCTCTCGCCTTCTTTCTTGCATCCCACCCACCATCCCCCTAGCCTGGACAGACCGAGAAGATCTTCCCTTCTTTGAAGGGTCCTTTTATTCCTTTGTTCACTATCTAGGTGTCCTAGGATATATATATAGTGTAAATAATTATCTTTGGAGGTTTTTTATTCCTCTTCCTCCTCCTTCCAGTTGGAGGATTTTGTTTTATTGGCCTATGCTAGGTTTTTTTCAGCTTCCAAATGAGATCTGAGGAGTTATTGCCTAGCATCATGGGATATAGGGTTGCCTCGAGCTGGTAAAATAAGCTCTCGTGCTTTTGTAAGTGGCCGAGTCGGAGCCGAGGATCGGCTCCGAACCCATCCAGCAAGAAAGAAGGCGAGAGAAGACAACTAACATGGAACGTTATGGTAGGTACATAACTTCTCATTTTTCAGCTTCAGACCATACTTTATTCCAGTTCGTCATGAAGTCCTGTGCCATTCTGGCTGTAATAATATATATGTATATATATATATATATATATATATATATATATGTATACATATGTATATATGTATATATATATATATATATATATATATATATATGTATATATATATATATATATATATATATATATATATATATATATATATGTAAACTATGGAACCAAAACCCATCAGTTGACGATGGACAAAAAGACAACACAACTCTATCATTATGGTAAGTACATAACTTTTGTATTTAAGGCATTATTTTAAATCTTTTGAAAGGAAAACTTGCTGTTTCACAATTTTTTCACTATATTCCGTGTAAAGAGATAAATCAAGTTATTTAATGAGATTTTAAATTAATTATTTGTATAAATAGCAATTCTGGTGTCATTTTGTTTTCTGACAGGAATTTTATATTGACTGTTTTTATACATGACTGAAATTAGCTATTTATTGAATTTTATTAGGGATTTTTGATGATCTGTATTGGTAGTTAGTGTAACTACTGAATTACTGGTGATTTATTCAGTATAGTATTCTGTTTGTTTCTCTGTTTAAACAGTCTTTCATTACTATTTTAAAGGAGCAAATACAAGTGTTATCCCTTTATTTACTAGGAGAGCAATTTTACCAGTAGATTTTACTGACCTGGATAGTTTTTTTGTCCCTTGTCTAGATAGACTTTGAAACTGCCCCCACCTCCCCACCAGTATCTACCCTCTCTACATCTAAAAACTAAAAAAATAATTAAAAAAAAATGCCTCAGCGTACAGTTTGTGACTTCACAATAGCCTTAGCCAAGTGCAGGCTAACAGATCACATGCTTTCTTTTACCTCCAGGTTCCCTGGTGTGGTGTTGGTACCACAACTGTGCATGACATGAGGGTCAGACACATCCTCTGGGGGTTGTACCAGTGCTTGGTTAATTTACAGAAGAACAAAATACTTTAGGGGGAAGGGAGGTCAGGGGTGCAGAATCCATTGCCTGGGTTGATAAGTTTCCCTCCAGGCATTCTCTTTCAACTGTAGTGCATGCTAAAAAGAGACAAAAAAATCACATAGTTGAGCAACAGTCTCTTCCAGGTTTCCCACTTGAGATGGAGGTGATGGATAGGGCTATTATTCAAGCAATTGATTCCAGTGTACATTCCCAGGGTAATAATAACTCTGGTATTTCTACCCTCATTTTTTTCTGCTTTGGATCCTGATTTTGAAGGAAATCATTGTCTGTGTGTTCTGGCATGTCTGAATTTGATCAGTCAGTTTTCTCTGATGACATCAGATATTGGAATCCAAATGGACATTTTCTTTTTCCGAAATGCTGACTTGATTTAGGGATGTGTTTAACTGAGAACAGTCTTCTGCTGCACCCGAGACTGGCAGGTTTTTGACCTTTTGGAGGACGAGGTACCTATCCTTCAGCCCTTCTTTCCTGTGATCCCAGCACTGGTGGATGTTTGTAAGAAAGCCTGTAGTTCTCCTTTGCTTACTGAGGTTCTCCATAAAATGCATTTAGGAAATTTAGGGTTTCGTCCACCTCACCAAGTCTCTGGGTTCCTTTGTTTGTGGACAGCCAGGTCTCCTGCTACAGTTTCTAATAAAATGTCTATGTTTTCTTCTAATGCAGTTCCTCTAGATGAACTAGGCATGTGCCAAGAACGTCAGGAGAAGAAGCTGACTCAGTCCAGTACAGTAGCATTTAAAATTTTTAATGCTTAATGTTTTATGTGGAAATTTGTTTTGAGATGCATAATTAGTTTAGAAGAGTTTGCTGCATTGTTGCTGTTGAGCAAATGGTTATGTCAAAGATATTGTTTCTTTGAGGAGATAAGCTTGGTTACAAGGTCAACATTTTTGTAATAACCTAAAAATGACATTTTGAATGCTCCCATTGAATCTGATTGGTGTTTGGTACTGCAGCTAATCAGATCTAAACACTAGGATGACAGAGTTAAGCTGATACAGGGTGTGTCGAAAATACTTCATATTCCTCAGGTTTCCTCCTTTAAGCAGAATCATTTTCAGTGGTCTCTTAAACAGGAGTCCCAGCCTAACAAGAACAAAGGTACCTCAAGGAAACAGCAGGATGACAGCTCTGCAAAGTCCAACAAAAGGGTTCCCTTTTCCAAAAAGGACTAGCATCTCCAAACTTATTACTGTAATAGGATGAGGCACCCATCTGTTTCAAGTCTCCTTCCAGGTGCTACATCTCTGAAGTTGTCTCTTAACAAGGCAGCATGGGCGTCAGTGGTTTCTCGCAAATGTGTCCTCAACGTTGTGGGCAAGGGTTACCAATGACAGGGGAAAGACCAATGTTAAGTTGTCTCTCTCGCCTTCATTCTTGCTGGTTGGGTTCAGAGCCGACCCTCGGCACCGACTCGGCCATTTTCTAAAGCTCGAGAGCTACTTACTGGCTCGAGGCCTCCCTATATCCCACAATGCCTGGCGCTAGACCCCCAGATCTCGTTTGCCACTTCAGCTACGAGGTTGCGCTTCACTGGCTCAGATCGTATTAATCTTTTGTAATTTTAGTAGTTAAACTTTTAGAGTATATTTTTTAATTTTTTTGTTAAATCAGAGTAGTACTGTAGACTAGTCTTAGTTTTCCCTGTGTTTTCTGACCCTTAGGAAACTTGTTTTTACTTAGAGAGTTTCTCCCCTCCCCCCCCATCTCCCTAAGTAGGCCGTTTAAGTTAGAGGTTATCCCCTTCCTTTTTATATTGTTTCAGTAGGAAGTAGTGTTTAGCCTTTGTAGTCTAAGATAATAGTTTCTTAGTTTTGTTAGTATAGTTACTTTAAATTTTTGTATGAAGGTGTGGGACTAGTGTGTGTGTGTGTGTGTGTGTGTGTGTGAGTGTGTGTGTTTTTTTACACTAGTCTAAAATTAATCCATCGGTATTCCTTTTTTCTTTAACATGTCAAAGGATACCAAGGTATCAGGGTTCAAGAAGTGTGACTCGTGCTGTCAGAAAATGTCTCTGACAGACGGTCCCACTTCTTGTGTTTATTGTTTGGGTGCCCTACACCTGCAGGACTCTTGCTCGGTATGTCATGCCTTTAGTTCGAGAATCCTGCAGGAGCACAGGAACAAGTTAATTCTCAGGGCGTTATTAAAACCCAAGGGGTCTCCGGCAAAGTCTCAGCCAGCAAAAACCCTAAGCCTACCAAGCCGTCGGCTCCCAGTATGGAGCCGTCGCCAGGTGGAGAATCTGCTTCAATTTCGGTTCCAGCCGGAACCGAAATATCAAAATCTCTCTCGGCTCCGACCTTGGTGTCGGAGCTGTCAGGGAACTGTAAGCGATCCAGGTCACCATCCCTGGAGTCGATTCGCTCGGCTCCGGGATCACCTTTGCTACAGTCTGAATGGAGCCATAGGTCCCACTCTTCTCGGTCCTCGAGGCTGTCCGATCATGACTTGGAGAGAGTGGTTAGTAGACTCCTCAAATCGCAGGCCCTGGCTAAAATGTTAACTAGCCCTCCTCATCAGGCTGTGGCTGCTCCTTTTTCTGAAGTAGTTCCTCCTCCGACTCCTCCTGTCAGTTCGGAGCCGGAGCGTGTTGGGGCTCGGATCCTGGAAACTTTGTTGCCGATGCTTCCCCTTTCAGCTCCTTCGTCGGCTCCGATTTCTTCAATGGTTCCGTCCTTGGAGGGATCTGGGCGCCGAGACTACCTCATCAACTCCGAGGGGGCGAGTGGCATCGGACCCTTGTCTGACCCTGTTCTCCCTCTCGGAGCCTCGGCGCAGGTAAGCTCGGCTCCTACATCGGCCTTGGAGACGTCCCTTTCAGTGCCGGAGAGGATTCCCGTCTCCTCGGAGCGGGGGCCCTCTTCTCTGCCGGACAGGGGCGCCTCTTCGAGGTCATGAGGAGCGTGCTGACTTCTGAGTCTGCACGTTGATCAGCCCCTTCAGCTCCTCCCCCCAGGGTGCCTGCTTCAGTCTCTGCCCCTCCTCCAGACCCCAAGCGAGGGGATCAAATGCTCCAGGTCACCCCACTGGGTGTATCTTCCTCTTCTGAGGCCTCCCCTGAGATTTTACAGGAGCCCCCTCGAAAGAGGAAATGTAAGAGGAAACATGTTGACTCCCCAGAGTCGGTCATGTCAGATACTGACTTGGAGGATTCGGAAGGGTCCCCAAGATCCCCCTCTGAAGATGTCTCTTTCTCAGACATCCTTGAGATCCTTAAGCAGAGGGGGAACTGGTCTGCCCTTAACCCTTCTGAGGATGAGTCGTATACTTGGATGCGTTTGGTTCTCCCCCCTCCACCTCCTGGGTGTCTCCGCCTTTCGTTCCATTAATGGAAGTGGTGGCTCGGAAGGCGTGGTCAGCTCCGGACACAATGAAACCAACCCCCCGCAGGCCCACTAAGTTTTTTACGGCCCCTTAAGATAAACAGTTTCTGACAAAGGGTGTCCCCATTGATGCTATGGTGGTAGCAGCTGCCACGAAAATGGAGTTGGCTGACACTTCTGTACCTGTCCATCCCCCTAATAAAGAGTCTAGGATGATGGATAGATACGGGAAGAGGATGTTTTCCTCAGTGACCTTCTCCATGCGATCGCTGAATTGTTTGTGCCACTTCACCCATCTTCAGAGGGATCTCCTCAAGGAGATAGGAGATACCCTGCAAGATCCATCAGCTGCGGGGGCTCAAGACAAGATAAACTCCCAGCTGGCAACTCTTAATTCTATCGTTAACTCCTCCATGTGGCTCATTTCGTATGTGGCTGATGGGGCAAGTAGAGCCGCAGGCACAGGCGTGGCTTTGAGAAGACATGCCTGGATGCAGTTATGCAACTTCACTGATCCCTTCAAGGCGTCTTTCACCAACACCCCTTTTGATGATTCGGCTCTGTTTGGACCTCAGGTGAAAGATACACTTACCAGGTGTGAGCAGGAAGGCAAGACTCTCTCTGCCGTGGGAGTCCATTTTTCCACTCCCTCTAGACCATACCCTAAGGGTCAGAAGAGTGGGAAGATATGGTTCTGGAAACCCCAGGGAGCTGTGCCTGACACACGTGGTGAGTTTCCCTCCAGAGGCAGAGGAGGGAACAACAATAGATGCCGCCCGTGGGGCAGGGGGGGTCCGCAGAATCAGGGCAGCAGAGAATCTTTCTCTGACAAGCCCTTCCAGCACCCCTGAGGGGCTGCCAGGCTGTCTGCCTTTGGAGGCAGTCAGGAAAAGGTTGTCTCTGTACCCAGAAGCCTGGTGTCTCATCCCTCGAGACAGATGGGTACAGTCTATCATATCCGGAGGTTACAAAATCTTGTTTGTCCACACTCCCTTAAAATCAAACAACCCCATCCCAGATGTTCCACCCAGTCTAAGGGAACAGGCAGTACAAGAAATTTCAAGACTGCTAAAAAAAGGGCCATCCAACAAGTCCCAGCAGACCAGCAAGGATCCAGAATTTACTCAAAGTTCTTTTTGGTACCAAAAAAGACAGGGGACTGGAGACCCATTTTGGAGCTCAGCAGACTAAACAAGTCTGTTCAAAGAACGAAGTTCTGGATGGTCATGCTTCAGTCCATTCTACCCTTTTTGGGTCAGGTCAATTGGATGTGCTCCATAGATCTTCAGGATGCGTACTACCACATCAAAATGGACAGGCATTCCAAAAGGTTTCTCCATTTCTGGCTGGGAGCCAGTCATTACCAGTTCAGAGCCCTGCCCTTTGGTCTCACCACAGCCCCCAGGGTGTTCACCAAATGCATGGCAGTGGTTACCACTCACCTGAGACGGCAAGGATTCCAGGTGTTTCCATATCTAGATGACTGGCTCCTTACTGCTACCACCAGGCATCAATTGCTGAGAGCCAGGGATTATACCATCCAAACATGCTCCAACCTAGGTATCTCAATAAATTTTGAAAAGTCTGCATTGTCACCTTGTCAGGCTTTAACCTTTATAGGCGCAAGATTAAATATGAAAGATCTGTCCGCAAGACTTCCAATAGACAGAGTGGCAGACATTCGCCGACATGTACAGGTATTATTAGGATGCAGAAAGAGTCAGGCCAGATTCGTCCTAAAAACCTTAGGTCTCATGGCAGCAGCGATCATATTAGTTCCCCTGGCTCATTTCACATGAGGATTCTCCAGTGGATGCTTTTCACCCAATGGTCCTTTCAACAACTTCCTTTGTCTCACAAGATAATAATCACACAGCCATGCAAAGACCACTTGGCTTGGTGGATGGTCTCTCCATCAGTACCCCAAAGCAGACCGTTTGTCCTTCCTCCTCCAGTTGCCACGGTGACCACGGATGCCTCCCTGATCAAGTGGGGGGGGGGCATTTTCAGGGCAGGACTGTCCAGGACACCTGGCAACCCCATGAGTACCACTTGCACATAAACGTCTTGGAGATGAGGGCGGTGCTTTTAACATTGCAAGCTCTTCAGAACTCTCTACCCACTGGGACCATTGCGATTCAGACAGACAATATGTCTGTAGTGTGGTACATCAACAAGCAGGGCGGAACCAAGTCATATCCCTTATGTCGAGAAGCACTCAGACTATGGCAGTGGGCGATCTCCTCTCAACGGTTTCTGACAGCAACACACATCCCTGGGAAGTCCAATGTCATAGCGGAC
The DNA here is from genome assembly GCF_019279795.1 of Protopterus annectens. Lineage (NCBI taxonomy): Eukaryota > Metazoa > Chordata > Ceratodontiformes > Protopteridae > Protopterus > Protopterus annectens. Next base: position 822,025,777 of record NC_056725.1, read on the forward strand.
AGGCTAAGCAGAGCTATTCTCATACCTCACGAGTGGTCTCTCAACCGGACAGTAGCGGACAGAATCTTCCACAAATGGGGTCAGTCTTGCTGTGACCATTTCGCAACTCCTCTCAACAGCAAGTGCGACAGTTTCTTCACTCTCTTCCCTCTTCCCGGACACTCCCCCAGAGATGCTCTAGTTCACGATTGGCCCCAGGGACTTCTGTATGCATTCCCACCCTTTCCACTAATTCTCAAACTAATTCAGAAAGCTACCGTGCTGGGTTGCAGGATGATCCTTATTGCCCCCTACTGGCCTCGACAAATCTGGTTCCCATTCCTGCATAATCACCTTCTAGAGCAGCCTTGGAATCTGGACCCAGTTCCGGACCTCCTGATCCATCAGTCGAGCAGGCTGCATCAGTCTCTTCAGTCTCTCAGCCTCACTGCTTGGTTGCTCCACTTCCAACCTTAGCCAGGCTTCCCAGTATTTCCAATTCAGTGCATGAGATTATCCTTTCTTCGCACAAACCTACAACCGGGAAGACTTATGCTAGTAAGTGGAAATGTTTTTCTTTCTGGGCAGAGGCTAGAAATATAGATCCCTTCACAGCCCCTGCCCATAATGTTCTGGACTTCTTAGCAGAACTTTTTCAAGCGGGCTCCTCATCGGCCACCATTAGAGTTCAATTAGCGGCATTCTCTAATTTCCATATGGGCCTGTCAGAAACCAGCATCATGTCCCATAAGCTTTGCAAAACCTTTCGGAAAGGAACAATCTTGCTCAGGCCTCCAGTGAGAGATCCCCCGCCTCCGTGGGACTTAAATTTGATCCTACCTTCCTTGATACTGCCTTCCTTTGAACCGGCAGCTTCCTGTTCCTTGAAATTGCTTACTTGGAAAACCCTCTTTTTGGTGGCCATTACTTCAGTGTGGAGAGTTTCTGAACTTCAAGCCCTTTGTGTTCGTCCTCCTTATCTAGTTTTCCATAAGGATAGAGTTTCACTCAGGACTAATCCTTCGCTCCTTCCTAAGGTCCCCTCTGAGAACAATTTGAATCAATCCATTGATCTGCCAGTCTTTTTTCCAAATTATTCTAACAAAGCTGAACACAAGTTACACCAGTTGGACGTTCATAGGCAATTACGTTTCTATTTTCATAGGACTGAGCAAATAAGGAAATCAGACCAACTCTTCCTGTCCTATGTGGAGGGTAAGCAGGGTCGACTAGTGTGTAAAGTAACCTTATCCAGGTGGTTGTCCTCTATTATTACCCTTGTCTATCAGTTGAGGAATAAAGAACTCCCTGCTAAATCTGTACATTAAAAATACTTTTGCTTTTCGTGGTGGTCCGCTATCGTCTTTATCAAGTTAACTCCCTGCTAAACCTAAAGGCCACTCTACTAGGGCTTTAGCTACATCGGTAGCTTTTCAATCAAGGCTTCCTATGGGAGCCATTTGCGCGGTGGCCACATGGGCCACCCCTCATACCTTCATTTCACATTATAAATTGGATCTGGCCTCTAGGAGCAGAGCTGATTTTGGTTCCACTGTGCTCAAGATCCTGTTCCGATGAGCCACCCAGGACTAAGGTGCTAGGGACGCTGTCCCAACCAATAAGAATGAAGGCGAGAGAGACAACTTAACATTAAGAAGTTATGTACCTACCATAACATTCCATGTTAGTTGTCTTCTTCTCGCCTTCTTTCTTGCATCTCACCCTCCATTCCCCTAGCCTAGATGGACCAAGAAGAGTCCTCCTACGAGTCTGGTCACTGGCTGAGTCTTACCGTTTTAAGTCTTCTGCCATTTTCTTCAGCCCTCTAGCTGAAGTCTTGCTTTTGGGACAGTTGTCCTCTTGTATTATTATGGTGTTAGGTCTTCCAAATGAGATCTGGGGGTCTAGTGCCAGGCATTGTGGGATACAGGGAGGCCTCGAGCCAGTAAGTAGCTCTCAAGCTTTAGAAAATGGCCGAGTCGGAGACGAGGGTCGGCTCTGAACCCAACCAGCAAGAAAGAAGGCGAGAAGAAGACAACTAACATGGAACATTATGGTAGGTACATAACTTCTTATTCTTCTCCGTTCAAGGGAGCTCCTCCTCATCTACATCAATCTTATTATTCTGTTCTATTTTCCTCCATATGATGGACTTGGGGATCATAGAACCAGTGCCTTCTTCTGAGAGAATGAGATGTTTTTATTCCTGAATTTTCCTGGTTCCCAAAAAATAAAATGCATGGATACTAGTATTGAACCTCTTATTTCTGATTACTTTTGTCCAGATTCTCAAGTACAAAATGCTCACCCCACAGACAGTACTTCCTCTTATTCCAGATCACTGCTTCATAGTGACCCTGGATTTAAAGTATGCCTATCATCTATCCCCTTTGCTCATCTTTTCTGGAAGTTTCTGAGAGTTGTTGTCTCTAGGTCAGACTTTCAGTTTTCTCTTTTGCCCTTTTGGCTATTCACTGCTGCTGGAGCATTTACAAAATGTCTTTCCCCAGCAGTGGCCCACTGTTGGACTTTGTGTATCCACATTTTTCCTTTCTTGGATGACTTGGTGATCTGTGCACAGTCTGCATCCAAGTGTCTGGAATCATTAGAGAAGGTTTTGGCCTTACTCTCTCCATTAGGGTACAAGCTGAACCTCTGGAAGACATGCCTGACCCCCTAACAAAGACTTATCATTCCAGGGTGGTGTTTTATTGACTTCAATGTAATAATGACTTTTCTGCCCAAAGACAAGATCCTTTCTTACCAAATGGTGTTTCTAGAATTCTCCAAAAGGAGTCACTCCGGCTCAAATATTCCTAAAAATTCCTGGAATGATGGTATTCTCATTATACCACTGGCTTGTTTTCACATGAGAAAAATTTAGTGGTATGTTTGAAATTGTTGGACTAAGCACCTTCATTCCCTGGAATCCTAGTTGCCAGTGCTTCCATTCATCAGATTTGAGTTACACCGGTGGAGAGAACAGTTGAATATCAGTCCAGGACTTCTGTTCTTCCCTCTAATTCTGGTGCAATCTGTTCAAACAGATTTGTTTGACTTTGCATTGGGAGCTGTGTCTATGAGGAATCAAGTGCAAGCTGCTTGGATTCTCAAGGACACATGGAAGCACATCAGTATGAAGGAAATGTTGGTGGTGATTCATGCCTTGAAGGTTTTTCATCACCTTTGGACTCTGGGTTCCCTCCAGGTGATTATGGACAACACCACAGTTATGTGGTATCTCAAGAAATGGAGAAGGGCTGGGAGATGTTACCTTCTGTGCCAGCTGGCAATGAAGGCCCAGGAGCTGGCTTCTCAGTCTTCTTTGACTCTTCAGACTTTATACATCCCATCAGAGCAGAATGTTGTGGCAGACAGATTAAGCAGATCTTGGGCAGACCCAAACAAGTGGAAGTTCAAGGCAGTGGTGTTCCTGGATCTAGTCCAGATGTGGGGAATGCCTCAAGACAATCTGTTCGCCTCCTTTCAAAACAGACAACTGGAGAAATTCTGTTTCAGACATTCTTGCAGCCATGCTTGGAGGACAGACACATGTTTTTCTTTGGACAGGAATGTTCCGTCCACCCTTTCCTGTAATTCAGAAGGTACTTCTCAATATTCAGAGGGAAATGCCAAAGATCATAGTGGTGACACCATAATGGCCCAGGCAATCTTGATTCTCTTTTCTAATGATATTGACCAAAGGCAATTACCACAATCACAATCTGGACTTGCTGTCAAAGTCTCAGGGGTGACTGGATCACCCCTGTTTAGTGGAAAGTCAGTTAACAGCCTGGATCATTCAATTTTAGCTACCCCTTTCATGAGGATGTTCAGCAGGTGTTAAAGGAGGCCAGAAAACCTGCTACTCAAAAATATTGTTTAGTGGTGTCTAGATGGAAATAGGGTGTCAACTGAGGTTAATATCCCCTGGTCTTGAAATATTTGTGTGAGCTACTTTAGGATGTCTTATCATATGCATCCATTAAATTGCATTTAGCAGCCATTTCTGCCTCTCTGGTTTTGGATCCCCCCTCTTTTTTTTCTCTTTCGGTAAATCAGTTTATGAAAAGAGTGGTGCATATGAGATCCCCTTATAAGAAAAAAGTCTTCCTTCGTGGGTTCTTAATTATGTCCTAGAAAAATTGACTTTGCCACCTTTCAAACCAGTAGCTCATGCTGACCTTAAGTTCTTGACATGGAAAACTGTTTTGTTATTGCTCTGACAGCTGCAAAGAGAGTTTCTGAGCTGCAAGCTCTCATGGTGGAGCACCCTTATCTTGTTTTCTACAACGATATGATTGTATTGCACACTCTTCCTTCTTTTATGCCAAAAGTAGTTTCAGAGTTTACTCTTAGTAAGCCCATCAGTATTCTTGTTTTTTTTCCAGAATCTAAGAATCGTGGGGGGGATTCTTCATACACTAGATGTGCATCGGCAGCTCAGGTACTGCCTTGACAAAACAAAGCCCTTTAGAAAGACCAAAAGGCTTTTTATTTCCTTCTGTGGGGTAAGGAAAGGATAATTTGTCTCCAAGCAAACCATTGCATGTTGGTTGTCCTTTGGTACTGATTTTTGTTAAACACACAATGGCAAGGTGAATCCAGGCAAAGTAAAGGCACATTCCACTAGGGCCTTTTCAACTTCTTTTGCATTTTGGAAAGGAATGGACTCTAGAAGTATTCTAGAAGCAGCAACGTGGTCCGCATCCTCAGTCCATACTTGTATGAAGCAATACAAATTGGATGCCTTTTCTAGATCCACAGCAGGCTTCACTAGGGCCATTCTCCAGGGGCCCCTGAACCCTTATCCTTCCTCCCCCCAGATTGGGTAAACTTTGAGAATCTACCCAAATGCCAGTACGTCAGTGTGTTTGTTGAACATAGTACAGCTGTGTAAGTTTCACTTACCTGTAACAGTGGATGTTCCTAGAACACAGTACCTTGCTTGCAGTACCCTCCCACCATCACCCATTTTCTTGGATGTACATAGTTTTGTGTTGGTGGTTGCTGCTGTTATTTTATCAGCTTTTGTTGTGGGCCTGTGATGTCTTTGGTTTGGATCAGCAGGTGTTCGCAAAGTTTGTGTTTTCCATCTTGTCTTCCTTTAGGGCCATTGAAGAACACTGAAGGGCTGTTGTCTGAGGTTGTGAAGGACTATCCTACTCTTGCAGCTAATTGGTTCTTCACATCCACAGACATGCAGAGGGAGGAGTCTGAAGCTCTGAGAGAGGGTAGTAGACCTAAGTAGGGGTAGTTGCCTTGATGTAGTTTCAAAAGCAGTTGATTCCAATTAACTTCATGCCTCTTCCTGCTTCCCACATATATCCTGTTAAAAGGCAGCCCTACTGGCTCAGTAGTAAGTATTTTACTATTGTTTAACACAAAAGAGGTTGTTACATAAAGGGTCTACAGCTTTCATGCTAATTTGCTAGCTAAAATGATCTTCATGTCATGAAGTGTGCCCTTCTTTTAGAGAAGAGTTGGTTTGAATATGTACCTCAGTGTTGCTTGACTATATCCTAAGCTGCTTTGAGTAATTCATTAAGCCTCCTGACATAATTTTATATTGAAGTTTATTTGAGGCAACTTCTTAGATTTTTTTATTACTTTTCTTTCTTTTTTTTTTTTTTTTTTTTTTTTTATTTGATTTAAGGTTACCTTTCTTTCCTGCTGTCCCCAGAAGGAAGCACAGTTTTGATCAAACGTGAGTATTCTGTGTTTAACAGATTAGTTAATATAATGCTTTATATGTTTTATTTTTGTGCTATTAATTTTTTTAAATGTATATTTTATTCCCTTTGTGAAGCTTTTGTGTGTGTTATATCTTTCCTTTAACAACTTTTCCCCTTATTTTTTGGGTCATTTTCCAAAAAATGCTTTCCTCATTTTAACTTTAGAACAATTTATCCAGCATTTCTATTCATACATCTCACTGTTTCTGCAAAAACATTGAACTATGAGAACATCTGGGCTCATGGCATTGCGAATACACTGCTTATGTGTCCATTCACTGAGAATTTGCTGAATAGCTTTAAAGTGGTCCATAAACATATGTTATAATTTATAAAACACCAGATAGTCTCTCTGGATGCTTCTTCAGTCCTTACAGCTGCCTACTTTTAGTTACTTTTAAAGTTGTGACTGAAGTCAAACTTCTTAGTTTCATTCCTATATTGTGTTTAGACTTGTCATTTTGGGTCTCATTTAGGTCAAATGCACTAAATTCCACCTGTATTGCACACTGTAACCAATATCATGAGCTAACAGAATGTGCAAGAAGCTAGTAAGCCTTACAACAAGACAAGAAGCTGAAATTAACTGTACGTAAGACAGACAAAGCCAGATTTTACTTAGGGACTCTGAGTCCACACACCAGACTGGACAAGAACAGGGTGACACTAAGGTGCTTGTCAGGTGCCAGCATCTGTGATGTCACAAGGGTTCTGTTAAAAACAACTATGACCCAGTGGTGGCCAATGTTTGAGAGAATGACCTGGGTTGCTTTACTCAGAGGCGCATGCATAGTGATATGATGGATTGTATTATGTAAGTGTTGGAAGCTGGAAAGCCACTGTCCTTCATCCAGAAAGATTCCTAAACACCAAGACAAGATTATTGGTTCTGCAGCTGGCTGGGTAGATGGTATCAGCCCTAGGATGAAACAGTGGACAAGACTTCCTAGGGATAGCTTACACCTTTCATACTGGGGCTTGTACGTACTGGCAAAGATTTTATTGGCCCCAGACTGTCCCCTTTTTTGGATAGATTCCATTTTCTGGACATTCCAACATAGAAACTTCTAATTTGAATAGTATTAGTGTGGCACTACTTAACTCTAGGAGTCTTGAAAGAAAGGTGTCCAAGCTTGATGTCCTCCTGCAACTTGAACACACAGATATTTGTGTTGCTGCAGTAACATGGTACCAGTGCAGTGAGAGCATTTCCTAGATATTTAAGTCAGAGCCTAGCATGTCTTTAGTCCCAGGGAAATGCAGGGGAGTATCTGTATTTATCAGAGACACCATTACCTCATGTCACATGACCCATGACCCCAACTTGGAGCTATTAAGAGATCAAAATCATGCTTAAGAAATGCAAATATTATATTATGGCTATCTACAGAGTACAGACCACCTTTAGTGTCCCCCTTGGATCACTGTAGATAGCTAAAATATACTTGAGGTTAAATATCAAACAAAATATAATCCTGTTACTGACTTTATCTACCTGAGAAGTAATTACTTCATACTTCATGTATATCATGAATAATGGGAATGCTCAGTGTTTCCTGAACTTCATAAATTCCAGTGTGCTAGAGCAAATAATGAAATTACCTGTCAAAGGCTCTAATATTCTGAATCTGGTCCTTGGAAACGTAATTGTGGCCTGTACCCCACTCGATATATACCCGTTCCTGGAAAAAGCTGACCACAAGTCAGTCATATTTTCATCCAGGAGCAGTCTCCTGCCCATCATCAAAAAAGTCAACCTTCCAGAACTTTTCAAAGGCCTATGTACTTCCCAACAGCTTTTTGAAATATGACTGTACAGAAAGGGTTGCTCCTTTTGGATATGACTTTTTCCGAGGACCATAGCAGTTGTAGTGAGAAGTCAGTACCTGTCCACCTTCAGTATAATGGTAAATTCACGAACAACCCCCTTGTGTCAATAAACTGTATTACAAAAGAAAGTAAGAAAGAAAGTAATGAGAACTGTAAGAAGGCCCTTTCCCTCATCCTGAAGAGCTTGCTGAAGCAAATCAACAAGTTTCTCATTTGTTAATTATATGGGAAAAATAGCTAGCCCAGTGGCATAGAAGAATAAAACCCTGACTAAGACCCAGTTGCCCTTAATTGATTAGCAGCTTGGATGTTTGACACTGCTGGCCGGAAGGATGGCAGTGCCTATCTTGAGGAGAGGGACCATGCCATGCCTATCCTGAGGAGAGGGACCATGCCGTGCCTATCCTGAGGAGAGAGACCATGCTGTGCCTATCCTGAGGAGAGGGAATATGCTGTATATCTCTCTGCTAGAGTTCTGGTGGAGTCTGGAACTGGTAGAGAAGATTCCAGGATGAGTGGTTGGGAGAACAAAGCAATTATTTCTGCTCCTATGCGTTTGGAGCTGGGGCACTTACCCACCTGGTCTGATGAGCCGAATCAGCATGTAGGTGATAGTTCTAGGCCATAAAAGCAGAAACACCATGGGCTTCAGTATAATGCTCCATTTCAACCCCATCTTGCTCCACTCGGCTGGCAGACAACTAACCCTGTTGGCCTGTACATGAAGAAGAAGAAAGAAAACTCCATGCACATGTATTATCCCATATGGGTCACAGTAAGGAACTGGCAGGGATGAGACTTGAGGGGATTGAGGCTATAGGGGCTGGAAAGGCCTGAAGTCAGGAACAGCAGCCAAAAGAATTTATATCAGCAATTTAAGAAATAATATCCAATGATGCTCTAAACTAGTTCACAAGAGGACAACCTACTCAGACCCTAGGGACATAGCCAACATCATAGTGGACCACTACCCTAGTTGTTTGCTCTACTAGCCCAGAAATGATAGCTCCCCCTGTAAAATTATCATGCAGCAAGTCATGGACTCCCCTTCCAAAGCTATGAAAAATTCATCCATTGAACTGGACAGCATACTGAGATGCATCCTCGTCACTGCTAAGTATGCTGTATCTATTCATCTACTTAAAATTTTCAACATCAGCTTATCATCTGGATTTCTGACTTTAACATGGAGTCATGGCAATGATGATGACCCTACACAAAAGCAGCTCCTCTCTGGAATCTGACAGTTATAAACTCATCAGTTTCAGTAGCCTTATATGTAACATCATGGAAAGAGTGATTGCAGAATTCCTTGGCTTGGACCTAAATTACCTCGATCCAAACCAATTTGGATGTGTGAAGGGTAAAGGATGTCTCTTTAACCTAGTAAGTTTATTTGGAAAAGTTACTGAGGCTGTAGACAGTGTCAGTTAGTTCACACTGCCTACCTTGACTTAGCCAAGACATTTCACACTATTCCCAATGTTGGCATCACCGAAAAAAATGTATGTAATTCAGTGCTAACCCATATGTTATTTGCTGGGTTGCAAGTTGGCTGTCCAATAGATCCCAAGTAGTGAAAGTTATTAGTACCCTCTCCACACATAAATCTATAATTAATGGAGTTCCACATGGACAATTTTGAACAGGGATGTGGCCAAAGAATATAATTTCGTACTCATGTTCTCTTATTGCTGCCCCAACCCACCTGTCAGTTAAAAAAATTAAAATGCCCCCCCCCACAACACTTAACAAATGTTTGCATCACTTTCCCTCTAAAACCATTAAATCAATATTTTTTCAATCTATGAAACTCTTATTGCAGGCAGTAATTTAAACAGTTGTGGACATAGTTGTTGTTGTGTCTTTCGGCTTTTCCCTATTAGGGGTTGCCACAGCGGTACTCCACTCTGCTAATGATTGGCATAGGAGTATGGTCTAAAAAAACATGGTTTCCATAAGTAATGTATAGATAATTGCACTCAGTACAGTACAAAGAGTATACCTAGGTACACTCTTGGTTTAGAGCCCTATCTAGGTTGGTATTTACTTCACAGACATCAAAGCCAATTCTCCAGGGGTGTAGTTATTTAAATTTGTCTATGACAGCATGCTGGGTCACATTACTTTTTCAACTGAAGACACCAATTTGTTTCAAAAAAGGCTAAATTATTTGCACACTTGGTGCACAGATAATGGCCTCAAAGTTGATGCAGAGGAATACAATGTAGGAATGCTTAGCTAAAAAACACTCTTACTCCCTATAGTCTCAAAACCTTTTTCCTTCAAACAGATATGGTCATAAGAGACCTGGGTACATATGTGGATAACTTGTTCATATTTGATTGTCATCTCTCCGCAGCAGTCAAAAAATTCTTCTGTCTGGGTCAGCTAATCTCTAAGGATATTATCTGATGTTGTCAATCTTCATTCAAACTTGACCAATGGGACTCAGTTCCGATCCTCAGAAATGGCTTGGCTGTTATACAACTCACACCAGCCAAAAAACTCTCTAGCTAAGATTCTACCCACAATGCCCCTCTCTCCATTACCTTAGATCTCATTTGCCACTCTGATAGTAAGATGCATCAACCGATACTCTCCAGCTAAGTCAAAATTTTTGATTTTTTTAAAAACTTTCTGTCTTTTCTATACTTATTTGTATTTTTCTTCTTGTATATATTTTCTTTGAGTGACTGTGCTTCTCTACCCTTAATACCTCACGGTATCTTCATTGCCATTGTTGGTAACCTTCCCCTCTCCCTCTTTTACCTTGTAAGGTAGCTCTAAATTACCATTGTTGGTATTTCCTTTTCTATTTTACCAATCTTGGTATTTCTGTATACCATCGTTGGTCGAATTTTCTTCTATCCTTGACTGCATTTGTGCTTGTGTGCATGTCTGTGATCCCTTTACAGTTGGTTATTTTTTTCTTATTCTCAAAATGGTGGAAAAGCAAAAGGGCACTTCGAGTTTTAAGCAGTGCCAAGACTGTGGGTGAAAGATGACAAATTCAGATGGGCATCTTTCATGTGCATATTGTTTGGGTACACTCCACTTGGATCAAGAGTGCTTGATCTGCCAGGCCTTCAGTAACAGGGCCTTGGTAGAAAGATGTAACAAACTGATATTAAATGGAATGCTAAAATCTTGTTTCAAAAAAGTGTTGTCCAAGTCAGATCCTACCTTCCCTCTAAATCTAATCATACCAAAAAGAGGAGTCACTTGTTGCTGAGTTCTCCTATGGCACCAGAGACTAAGAAACACAAGTCCTCGGTTCCATCAGTTTCCTCAGAACCGAGGACTAAGGTTCCAAAATTAACGGAACAAGAATGTTCGGCACCATCTACTGTTTTTATGGCAGCAAGAGCTTCGGTGCCGCTGTTGGCACCAGCTTCTGTAGTTTCCTAGTCGGTGCCAACTTTACCATCTGCATTGCAACAGACTCTACGCACCCCTTTGGTGCTGAAGTCTGAACCCTTACATGTTCCCAGGACAAGGTATTCCCCTTCCATAAACCCTTTGTGGGTCAACTACCCAGTCCTTTTTTGGGAAGGCCACAATCTCCCTCAGGGGATGTCTGTTCATAATTCCAGGAGTTTTTCTGAGGTAGATGTTGTGAGGTTGGTGGATCAGCATTTGGTGGCCAGTGGTCTTCCTGCTCCTTCTCAGACTTCTCTCCCTTCTGGAGTTGGGTTTTTTCTCTCAGGACTCCTCCAGATTTTCCTCCTCTGACCTCCTTGGGAGGCTTAGAGCCCATCACTATGATTTCCCCGGTTCTAACTGTCCTGGTGTAGACAGGCACTCCCTCTTTGGTTCCAGGGTCTGCTGTGACATCTTCAGTTCTTTTGGAACCGGTAGATTCTCGAGGCTGTAGCTCGGCTGTCGGTTCCAAGGGTTACAGTTCAGCTCCTGTTTTTTATTCATTGTCATCCTTGGCTCTGGGTGCCCTGACAGTTGTGGGCTCTCCCCCAGCTCATGGCTCAGATGGTGGACCCTCGGAGCAGGTTGTGACCTTGGTTCCGAGGTTGTCTTTCTCCCTTCTGGACTCTCATCCCTCTCTGGGGGCCTGCCTTCCAAGTCATGGAGAGGGCATTAACCTCTGCAGGTTCTCAGATGGCCCTTTCTGTATCAGGGTGTCATACATCAGTATTGTCTGGTCCAGAGCTGCCATCATCTCCCAGGTCAGGACAGGAAACACCAAAGCTGCAAGTTACCCCTGCACAGGGCACCTCTTCTTTGGAGTCTTCCTCAGAGATTCCCACCAAAGAACCACCATGAAAGAAGACGTGCAAGAGGAAGCACTTAGATTCCCCAGAAGAATCTGTCATTGAAGACATGGACTTTAATGATGGGGAGGTTTTCCCTTGATCACCCCCTGAAGATGTCTCCTTTGGAGACATCCTAGAGATTCTTAAACAGGGGTGACTGGAAGCCCGAAGACCCGATCTCTGAGGAATCAGTGTACTTGCAAGCCTTTGATGCTCACCTCTCTGTTTTCTGGGTGACCCCGCCCACTGACAATCTCATTAATCTGATTGAACAGCGGTCGTGGAAGGTGCCTGATTCCATAGCGCTGATTCCCCTGGAGACCAGACAAAATCATATCAGCCATGAAGATCACCAATATTGGGCAAAGGGTTTAGCAGTCCATGGTGGTGGCAGCGGCCACCAAGAAGGAACTCGCCAATGAGAGTCCCATTGTCCACCTACCTAACCAAGAGTCGAGGACGATGGACAGATTTGGAAAGCAGATCAGTGCTTCATCGGCCTTTGCTCTAAGGTCATTGAAATTCATGGTACACTTTACTAGACTCCAGAGGGATCTGATTAAGGAGTTATTGGATGCCCTCACTGGAGCAGTGTCTGACAAGGTGTGGGATAAAATTGCCTCTCAGCTGGCCACCCTGGAGTCTATATCGAACTCATCCATGCGGCTCATCGTACATGCAGCTGAGGGAACGACTAGAGCAGCAGGTTCAGGTGTTGCCATAAGGCGTCACTCCTAGATGCTTTTGTGTGAATTCACGGAGCCTTTCGAGTCTTTGTTCATCAATGCTCCTTTTGATGGATCATCCTTGTTTGGCCCCAAAGTTTTTCTTAAAGGTGCCTTGCGTCTAAAGCCCCCATTCAAGGACCCTATAGTCCCGTGGGATCTGACCCTGGTTTTGCAATCTTTGGGACTTCCTCCCTTTGAACCAGCAGTGACTTGCCATCTCAAATTTCTGTAATGGAAAACTCTTTTTCTAGTAGTCATTACTTATGCCAAGAGAGTTTCTGAGATTCAAGCATTATGTGAAAAACCATCATATCTGACTTTTCATAAGGATAGGGTTTCATGGAGAACCAGCCCTTCCTTTCTTCCTAAGGTGGTCACAGAATCTAATATTAATCAAACTGTTGATTTGCCCATTTTCTTCCCCACTTTCTCCAATAATATTGTTTGCATTTACTGGATGTCACAGACAATTACATTTCTACCTTAACAGGACTAAAGAGTCTAGAAAATTAGACCAGTTATTTGTTTCAATTTCATGTCCAACTCTGGAAAAACCTGTCTCAAAAGTTACCTTGTCAAGATGGCTAAGAGATTGTGTTACCTTCATTTATAATCATAACAACCACAAGTTTTCTGCATCTGTGAGAGTGCATTCCACCAGATCAATAGCCACGTCAGCTGTTTTCCACTCCAAGGCTTCCACGGATTAAATATGCAGAGCCGCAACATGGGTTACTCCACATAGCTTTATCACTCATTACAAATTGGATATGGTCTCCAGGGGAAGAGCATCATTTGGCTCTATGGTTTTCAGGAATATCCTTCCATAATGCCACACATGACATAAAGTAGCTGGGGACTCTGTCCCATTGGTCAAGAATGAATGAAGATTGACAACATCAGATAACATCAGATAAAGAAGTTCCATCTGTGTTGTCTTTCTTCATTCATTCTTGACACCCCCCTCCTTCCCCCCTAAAGATTTCCTGGAGGATTGGACACTTGTTCTGGGAACATATAGGTTTGACCCTGACATGGCTTCTACCTTTGTATATATGTTCTTCTGTGATACTATCTGGCTGCAAACTCGATCTGAGGTAATGGAGAGAGGGGCCTTGTGGGTAGAGTCTTAGCCCGAGAGTTTTTTGGCTGGTGCAAGCTGTATGATGGCTGAGTCAGTTCCAAGGATCGGAACCTATTCCCATTGGTCAAGAATGAATGAAGATCAACAACACAAGTGGAACATTATGGTGAGTACATAACTTCTTTTTCTTTAGATCCAAAGAGTTCATCATACCTCTGTACTCCTCCCTTATCAGACCTATCCTTGAACACAATGCCTCCTTCAGTATGTATAACTCTAATCAAGTAGTCCAGTTAGAAAGGCCTCAGTGACTCCTAACAAAGAATATCAAAGATCTTAAATGTCTGAGCTACCCCAACACAACAGCCATATATACTCACTTTCTATCATTTGCCAGCTGCTCTTTGGGGAACTTAGTCTTAACTTTTCAAGAAATGAAGAATCCAGTTCTGTTTGATGTCCTTTTCCTATGCTGAGCCAGTGACTCTCCAAAGAGCCACACAACAGACCTTAACTTATACCATCAAATAAAGAAGACACATTAGAGGGATTGATTTCCTGTAGCTCTTTGTCTAATGTTGTTCCTTTATAACTATTTACATAAGCAAATATAATATGATATGTGTGGGATCGTACTGTTTCATCAGTGGCAATTTCACTGAAATATTTTTTTTCAAGTTTTTTTATGAAGAATTATCATTTTAGGTATCTGTTGTGGTATTTTCAGGTTAGATTGGATTTTTTTCCTGCTAGGAATGTAGCAGATGGGGTGCTTTGTATGTTATATGAACTGTGGTTGCAGTTCAGTTTGTCTTTCTTATAGGGCACAATGCTGTAAAAGGGGAGTGGAACACATTTTCAATGTCAGTGGTCTTTATTGTTTTTCCTAATTATATGACCACAGAGTTAGCATGTTTTAATAAGGGGGTGTGGGGTGAAGCCTCACATGTGGGTGCAGGATATCTTGTTCCCTTGCAAAAAATATTGTTTTAATGCCATTTTCAGTGTGTTCAATGTGTTTTTATGATTAATTTGCATTATTTCAGTGTATTGAGTTTCTATACTCTGTCCTTTTATCCTGTGACACATACCTCTCATACCTGATGTGTTTTTTACCTGTGTGCATAATATGACATAAGGTCATGTCAGATTTGTCTGTTTTTTGCTCCAAAAACTGGAAGGAGTAGGCTCAACTCCCTCAAAAATGTTTTTATAGAATAAGTGTCTGAGAGATTTAGAGTGAGAAACCATGTCATCTGATGCCTCCGCAATGGATGTCAGAAACAAAAAGAAGTTGGCTAAAAAGATGAGTGGTGAATCTTAGACATCTTTCTCTTTTCTGCAAGTCTGAGACTGACAACTCTGCTGAGCTGCTTATATAGTCTGCTTCTCCTGGGCCCTCTGGTAGCTGCTATGACCTGGGAACCTTATATGTTTCTTCAGACCATTTGTCAGGCAGAATCCAGTGGGAAAGGTGAACCAAATTTCATATTGTCTGAGGGTGAGGAAGGCATACATCAAGTACTTATAAGGGAAGACATTGGATCTATCATGGAAGTCTGGTCTATGGATTCCTCACCTAAAATCATTTGCCTTAAGACTCCAAAAACTGGTTTCAAATGCAGATTCCTTAGCTCTTGAGCGTTTTTAGATTTTATTCATCTTCCTGCTGGTTGTGAGCTAGTCAAAATTTTTCCTTTTACTTTTTTCTTCCTCCCTCCCATAATCTGTGAGTTAGTTCATTACTGCTCCTAATTACCTTTTTTTGGTATTTTTCTTCGTACCATTATTGGTATCTCTGTATTCTTCTGAGTACTTCTCCTACCATTGTTGGTAGTTTTTCTCTTTTTCTTTCTTTCTGTCTTTCTTCTCCATGTAAAAAAAAAAGAATCTTTATAGCCCTTTAGAGTAGGATTCCTATTCTTTAACTTAATGAAATTGGTTGTTGCTTCTTTTACGTTTTGTTGTGTGTGTGTAGTTGTTTGCCGATATGTCGGACAAACCCTCAGAGTTCACAAAATGCATTCCTTGTGGGTACAAACTTCCTAACTCAGATGCCCAGAGAGAATGCATATACTATCTGGGTCCTGCACACCCTGAAATGGACTGTGCAATCTACTCAGCTTTTAACACCAGAGCTTTTACAGATCACAGGAATAAACTAGGTTTGTGAGGTCTTCTGTCTTCTACTTCTATTCCTTCAGCTGTTGGGGCTCAACCCCTTTCTAAAAAGACAGACAAAAGTAAGCCTGCTACTTTGTGTAAAGATAAGGAGTCCCAAAAAAGGTCTCCATATCTTCAGCTTCGATGTCAGCTCCTTCAACTGAGCCCCCAACAAAACTTCATAAAATGTTGGATCCATGGGTCTTGGATCTGACAGTTCAAAAGCCAAGGTCCTCTTGGATCTGATCTCCACCACTTCTATTGGATCCGATTCTGTCCAGGCTTCCTTCTTCCTTCCTATAGGGGTTGCCTCAAAGACAATCTGGGGCACGTTCCACTATGTCCTCTCTTAGATCCTCCAGAAGTCTTTCAGAAGTAGATGTGGACAGGATAATGAGTTTCTCAGAGCTCAGATACAGAGGGGGTTTCTCCTGGCTCAGACTTCGTCCTGGCCTGTGCACTATCTATCCACCTCCCCAATAGTATCTCCTTCTCTGATCCAACTCTCTGTTTCAGAGTCTTCAGATCCGAGATCCCTGGGGTTGTCTACTTCAGATCCGAAGACTATTTACTCTTTGACTGAGGTGGTTCCTCTGAGTTGACCAACACCCAACACCGGATGTCTTGGAGCAGGAGGACTCTTGGAGCTGAAGCATCAGCACTAGATTGGGGGTTTGGAGTCAAATCTGAACCTTTTAGAGCCATCTCTCCCCTTGAAACCTTGGCAGTGGATAGCTCAGGTCCACCTCCCTCCTTGGGTGGATTGCTGATGGGGTTAAAGGACCCAATGCACTGACATATTCTGGCTTCAGAGCCATCAATTTCTGTTGCCCATAGGCATTCTGTCTTTGAAGTTCTGGAGAGGGTTTTCTCCT
This sequence comes from Protopterus annectens, assembly GCF_019279795.1. Taxonomy (NCBI): domain Eukaryota; kingdom Metazoa; phylum Chordata; order Ceratodontiformes; family Protopteridae; genus Protopterus; species Protopterus annectens. The sequence continues at coordinate 822,042,442 of NC_056725.1, forward strand.
TGCCTAGACAAGAGACATCCCTGCCCCCCCCCCCTTGGATCAGATAGCCCTGCCTCATACTATTCTCTGGTCTGAGCCTTGTCCAGCCCTTCCACTGGGACAGCCAGCCAGAGCCAGTCTCCAGCTGGTCCATCAGAACATAGTTATCTCTTCTGACACTTTCCCATAACATCCTACTGATGACGTCCCTTGAAAGAGGACATGTAAGAAGAGGCACTTAGATTCCCTCAGGAATGTCTGACAGAGGACTCTGATTTTGATGAGGGAGAGGGGTCCCCCAGATCACCACTTCATGATGTTTCCTCTGGACACATCCTGGAGCTTCTGAAAAAAAAGGTGGTTGGTCCTCTGATAGCCCCTTCCAGGAGGTGCTCAGGTCTGGCACATCTGTATCTTGGGTGAGCCCCCCCCCCCCAGCCGATGAGCTCATTGATCTTGCCTCCTGGTGGGAATGAATGGAGCTTTCACTGTTGAGCCAATACTGAAAAGACTGGATAAAATTCTAGACCCCCCCTAAAGGCAGCACACACTGGAGCAAAGGAGTACCAGTTGATGCCATGGTTATGGCTGCAGCCACAAAGAAGGAACTGGAAGAACATAGTTCTTCTGTCCATCCCCAGTAGAGAATCTAGGACTTTGGACAAATTTGGGAAGTATATATATATATATATATATATATATATATATATATATGTATGTATGTATGTATGTATATATATATATATATATATATATATATATATATATATATATATATATATATATATGCTTCAGTGATCTTTGCCCTCAGGGCCAAATCTCTTTCTGGGTCCATGTCATCTGAGGGTAGCAACATAATCTCTTTGTAATTGACCACCCTCCAAACCATCTCACATGTGTCCATGAGGTTGATCTCCTATGCTGCAGAAGCCACCTCACAGGCCACGCATTCAGGCATAGCCATCAGAAGACATGCCTGGATGCCCTTATGTGATTCTGTGGAGCCATTTAAGTTTTCATTCATGAATGTACCCTTTGACAGATCTTCCCTGTTGGACCAAAGGTTAAGGACACATTCTGCAGTTGTAAAAAAGAGGAAAAGATCCTATCTGATGTGGGGGTATGTTTTTCTATTCCTCAAAGACCCTTCTGTAGGAAACAGAGGGTGGCCTAATGGTTGTTGGGAAGGTGGCCTAATGGTTAAGGTGTTTGCCTTACAAACACAAGATGCAGGGTTTGAGTCTCACAAGGGATAATTGGCTAGGGTTAAAATGGCTCGCAAGGGCAGTTAGCTTAGTACTAATCTATGAACAGAGAAGTAGTAGAAAGATTTGGTTTAGGAAATCCTAGGATCCTTTTTAAGATTCATGTGAAGATAGTTTCCTCAAGGGCAGGGGGGGTTGAATAGAAAACTCCGCCCTCATGGCAGAGATGGTCTGCAGAACCAGTGCTTTAAGGATTCTTTCTCAGATAAGTCCTATCAGCACTTCTGAAAGGAGGCCTGACTGTTCCCCTCTGGAGGCAGTTGGGAGTCATTTATCTCTGCAACAGAGAGCCTGGCAGGGTATCACAAAAAATTTGTGGGTGCAGAGGCTCATATCCAGAAGTTATATCATACCATCTGAAGTAGTTAACTTCATTTGATCAGCAACCTGTGGGTTATCGGATCTGTCCTGGATCCAAGCCGGCAGCTTTCCAAGCCAGAGATCCGAGCTCCCAGCTCCTCCCCCTTACCCATAATGCCCTGCTGCCTCCCTCCAGTCCCCAGATCTCGTTTGCCACGGCTTCTATAAGCACGGGTGACGAGCTCTTGGCTATTAGGTAAGAGAAGTGTAGGAAATTGCTCTAAATTTTTCCATCTATTTTACAGTTAAAGTGTGTGTGTGTGTGTGTGTGTGTGTGTGTGTGTGTGTGTGTGTGTGTGTGTGTGTGTGTGTGTGTGTGTGTGTGCGCGTGTGTGTGTGATAGCTCCCTTGGACTAATTTAACTTAGTTTAGTTTAATTTTAGTGTATTCCCCTTCCCCTTATCTATGTGTTAGGGAGTGTGATTGTGTTTGACATGGCCTAAGGCCCTAAAGCCATTTTTTTCCAAATGCTCTGTGTGGTCATAAGCTGTTTCCAGCCGATGGCCACACTCAATGCGTTCTTTGCCTGTGGGTTGCTCACTTAACATCAGGCTGCCAGATATGTGCTGCCTTTAACCCCCGGGCTCTGAGAGACAGGAGGAACAAGTTAATCCTAGCAGGTCTTTTACCCGTGGATTCTACTTCTTCCTCCTCTCCTTCAGTGGCACCAGTCATGGCTGCAGCTGTTCAGCCATCAGTTCCTGCTCCCCTGGCTGGGACTCAACCTCCCACTGTATCCCAGGGAGAGAGGGACTCTGGTAAAAAAGAGAAGAGAAGGGAGAAAGGGAGAGACAGAGACAGAGAAGGGCATAGGAGCCACAAGCGTTGGGCCGACTCAGCCCCCTCGGACCCGCCGGCTAAGCAGCTCAGTTCCCCTTTGAAGGTTTCCAGGTCCTCCCCCTCTCGGCTCCATTCCCCACGTTTCTCTCAGGAGCCGGAGGAGGAGCCCAGGCCACCTTTGAGGTCATCCAGGTGGCCTTCCCGGCCAGCCTCGGTGGCCTCTTCTAGGTCTGCAAGGAGCCTTTCTGATGCGGGCATGGACCGGATGATGCGTTGCTTCCTTCAGGCCCAGATGCAGATGGGAGTGCTCTTGCCTCCCCCCCTCTGGGGGGGAGCTCGGCCCCCTTCTTTGCCCCCATTGCTCCTTCTCTGATCCATTATCGGGTTTCAGAGCCATCAGATCCGAGTAGCCTCTGAGCCGGGGAGTCGGTGCCGATAGTAATCGCTACTCCAACGCTGGTCTTACCTTTGAGTTTATCTGGTCCGTTTTCAGATCTGAGCTCTCGGGGCCATGAGCCAAGCCTCGGATCCAGAGGGGTGAGTGTGTCTTCGGCTCCGATGCGGTCGGAGCACACTTCCCTTTCAGGTCTGATCATTTTGGCTCTGGTGCTGATCCACACGTCGGATCCGAGGGGGCTGCTCTCAGATCCCAGGGAGAGTGGTTCACTTTCGGCTTTCGACATGGTGGAGAGGGTCCTCTCGAAGGGTTCAAGGTCCCCGGCTCGTGCTATGGATCCACCTGCCATTCCCTCACAGATGGGCCTGTCTTCATCATCCGGCCCCAGGGACAGCCTGCGTCTATGCCCCAGCTAGTTCCTGTAGTGGAACATGACCCTGTTGGTGAGCCCTCATCGGACAGTACCACCCAGGAGGTCCCGAACAAACAAAAGTGTAAAAGGAGGCACTTGGACTCCCCTGAGTCCCTCACGGAGCACACTGATTTGGAGGAAGGAGAAGGTTCCCCCAGGTCACCCCCTGAGGATGTCTCCTTTGGAGACATTATGGAGATGCTGCACATTAGAGGGGGGTGGTCAGCCCAGAAGCCTTCCTCAGATGAGACAGTGTTTCTGGAGGCATTTGGTGCAGGCCTGTCTACCTCTTGGGTGTCCCCTCTGGCCGACCCCCTGGTGGACCTAATTACTACCAGGGCATGGAAGGAGCCAGACACTGTGGAGCCAATCCCTAGGAGACCAGATAAGATCCTTAGACCCCCGACAGACAAGACAGTGTGGAGTAAAGGTTCCCCAGTAGATGCCATGGTGGTGGCGGCTGCCACCAAGAAGCAACTGGCGCAGGATAGTTCATCGGTCCATCCTACCGACAAGGAGTCTCGGACGATGGATCGCATCAGAAAGCGGATGTTTACTTCAGCCACCTTTTCCATAAGGGTGCTGAATTACTTGGCACATATGATTAGGCTTCAGCGGGATCTTATAAAAGAGTACGCTGGGTCTCCCCCGGAGTCAATGGCGGCCGAGGACAAATTAACTTTCTCGGCTTGCATGGCCACTCTAAAATCGATATCCGACACTTCTATGCGGCTTCTCTCCCATGCCACGGAGGGGGCGGCTAGAGCCAGCGGAGCAGGTATCACCTTACAGCGTCACGCCTGGCTCCGACTTTGTGGAACCCTTCAAGACGTACTTCGCGAATGTTCCCTTTGACAGTTCTACGCTGTTTAGCAAGACCATCCGCGATACGCTGCTCCAGAGCGAGAAAGATGGGAAGACGCTGTCTGCCATCGGAATCTGCTTCTCGGCTCCTCAAAGGTCCTTTTCCAGGAACCATAGAGGACAAAAGAAGATGTGGTTCTGGAAGTCTCAGCAGTCCCGTTCCGATCCGGACCCTTCATCCTTCATAGGCAGTAAAGGACAAGGTGGATGCCGGCCCAGAGGCAGAGGGGGGCCGAAGAATTTCGGGTCAAAGGGAACCTTTTTCTGACCGACCCGCGCAGCAACCTTGAGGGGTTGCCCGACTGCTCCTCTCTGGAGGCAGTCGGGGGGGGTGTTTCTCGGAACATCTAGCACATTGGGAGTCCATCACTACAGATCGCTGGGTGCTCCGAATAATATACAGAGGTTACTCTATCCCCTTCATAAATCTTCCCCCTCAGTTGAGGCACCTCCCCAATGTTCCACCCAGTCAGAGGGAGGCGGTGGCTTCAGAAATAAATAAGCTGCTAAGAAAAAAGGCCATCCAGCATGTCCCCCCAGGCCAGCCCGGGTTGGGCAATTACTCCAGGTTCTTTTTGGTGCCAAAAAAGACGGGGGACTTAAGACCAATTCTCGACCTGTCTACATTGAACCTGTTCATTGCCAAGGAGAAATTCTGGATGGTCACTCTTCAATCTATTCTCCCACTTCTGCAGGAGAACGACTGGATGTGCTGCATAGACCTCAAGGATGTGTACTACCACATTCTCAAGGACAGGCAATCCAGGAGGTTTCTCCGCTTTTGACTGGGGGCCAGTCATTATCAGTGCAGGGTCCTTCCTTTTGGCCTCACCACACCCCCCAGGGTGTTCACCAAGGTCATGGCAGTTGTAGCGGCCCACCTGAGACTTCAGGGAATACAGATCTTTCCATACCTGGATGACCTGTTCTTGGCCCATCAGTTGGGGATCACCATAAATTACAAAAAATCATCCCTTCAGCCTGTTCAGGTCTTGGACTTCATAGGGGCCAGAATAGACACACACCAGTCCAAAGCCTTTTTGACAGCAGACAGGCTCTGCAGTTTAACTCTCCATGTCTTAGCACTTCTACAATCTCAGGCGGAATTAGTTCTGAGAGCCCTAGGGTCCATGGCAGCTGCTATCAACCTTTCACCCCTAGCCCGCTTGAACATGAGGGTTCTTCAATGGACCTTACAGGTCCAGTGGTCCATCCTTCGTCATCCGTTGGACTCCCCGATTCCCCTCAGCAGAGTTTGCAGGGACTCCCTACTTTGGTGGCTCCATTCCCGAGAGCTTCGGGAAGGGCGACCGTTTTTGATGCCTCAACCCCAAGCCACGGTGACCACGGACACTTCTTGCCTGGGGTGGGGGGGGGGCATTGCATGGGCAGAACTGTCCAAGGCGCGTGGACTCCAATAGAGACCGTTCTGCATATCAATGTTCTGGAAATGAGGGCAGTGCTTCTAGCGTTGCAGGCTCTCCATGCCCTTCTTCCTCCGGGGACTATTGCAATTCAGACAGACAACATGTCAGTGGTCTGGTACATCAACAAACAGGGGGGAACCAGGTCTTATCCTCTTTGTCGAGAGACCATGAGAGTTTGGGAGTGGGCGATATCCACCAACCGTTTTCTGCTAGCAATACGCATTCCGGGTCGGTCCAACATTTTAGCGGACAAGCTGAGTCGAACTATCCTCTCGCCTTACGAGTGGTCTCTGAACCCCTTAGTAGCGAAACAGATCTTCCTCAAATGGGGTCAGTCTTGCTGCAATCTCTTTGCATCACCTTCGAACACAAAGTGCAGCGAGTTTTTCGCTCTAATTCCCCCGCCGGGGGCGAGCCCCAGAGACGCTCTAGTTCATGCTTGGCCATCCAGTCTTCTTTATGCTTATCCTTCTCTCCCGTTATTGACAAAATTCTTACAGAAAGCTTGTCGGTTGGGGAGCAAGCTTAACCTCATAGCCTCATTCTGGCCTCGTCAAACCTGGTTCCCGTACATACGGTCTCACCTCATAGCTCCTCCTTGGATCTTGGATCCCATTCCGGATCTGATTTCTCATCCTTCGGGATTGAAAACTCCGAATCTGGATGACCTCAAGCTCAAGGCTTGGTTGATCTAGTTCTGTTAGTGGCTAGGACTCCCGGTATCTCGTCTGCTGTTAAATCCATCCTGGTGGCGGCACATAAACCTTCTATCAGGAAGGTCTACAACAGTAAATGGAAACGTTTTTCCATTTGGGCCTGGCATAGGAATTTGGACCCTTTTTTGGCTCTCATTCCAGAAGTACTTGAATTTCTATCTCACATTTTCCATCAAGGGGCCAGTTCTTCTACTGTGAAGGTTCAAATGGCGGCCATCTCCCACTTCCACATCGGGGACAATCTTGGGCCCTTGGCTTCCACTAAGATCTGTAAGACTTTCTTAAAGGGCACCTTTCTTCTAAGACCTCCTGTCAAGAATGCGGTTCCTCCATGGGACCTAACCTTAGTTCTTCAGGCTCTAACTGGTCCACCTTTTGAGCCTGCAGCTTCTGTTGATTTAAAGTTCTTGTCTTGGAAAACTGTCTTCTTAATTGCTATTACCTCAGCTAGAAGGGTATCTGAACTTCAGGCCCTTTGTACTAAACCCCCGTATCTTGTCTTCCATAAGGACATAGTATCTCTCAGGACTAATCCTTCCTTCTTACCTAAAGTGGCTTCCGAAGCTAATATCAACCATTCCATTAATTTGCCTGTTTTCTTCCCTAACTATCAAAACAAAGGGGAGTACAGACTGCATTCATTAGATGTGCATAGACAATTGCGCTTTTACTTGCACAGGACGGCTGCCTCTCACAAGTCGGAGCAGCTCTTTGTTTCATTTGCTAAGCCATCCTTGGGTAAACCAGTAACGAAGGTGACTCTAGCTAGATGGATATCCCACTGCATCTTGCTTACGTATAAAATTTCTGGTCGGCCGGAGCCCTTGGGGGTTCATGCTCACTCTACCCATTATATGGCTACCTCTGCTGCGTTTTGGTCAAGAGTTCCCTTGGATGACATCTGTTCTGCGGCTACTTGGGCTTCTTCTCATACCTTTATTTTGCATTATAAACTAGATCTGATATCCAGAGAGAGAGCAGCCTTTGGCTCTGCAGTGCTCCGGAATATTCTTCCTTGAGGACCTCCCAAGTTTTTTGGTAGCTGGGGACTCTGTCCCACAGGTTGCTGATCAAATGAAGTTAACTATTTCAGATAAAGAAGTTATGTACTCACCATAACGTTCCATCTGAGTAGGTAACTTCATTTGTCAGCATTCGACCCCCCCCCCCCTTCCCCCTAACCTGTTTTTCGTTACCTGAAGGATAGAATGTTTCAATTCTGGTATGCATCAGGTTAGGATGTTCAGGTATTGTTTGTCTTGATGTTGTCTGGTAATTGGGCAAACTCGATCTGAGGACTGGAGGGAGGTAGCAGGGCATTGTGGGTAAGGGGGAGGAGCTGGGAGCTCGGATCTCTAGCTTGGAAAGCTGCCGGCTCGGATCCAGGACGGATCCGATAACCCACAGGTTGCTGACAAATGAAGTTACCTACTCAGATGGAACGTTATGGTGAGTACATAACTTCTTTATTTCCACTGCCCCTCCCACTTCCATGAATAAAATCCCCAATTTTCCACACAGTCAGAGGGAAGCAGTGCCTCTAGAAATAAAAAAGCTGCTACAAAAAAGAGTCATCTAAGATGCCCCCCAAATCAGAGAGGGTCCAGAACTTATTCAAGATTCTTCTTAGTGCCAAAAAACTTGAGGCCAGGTCTGAATCTTAACAAATGAAATCAGTTTGTTCAGTATACAAAGTTTCATATGGTCATGGTTCTGTCCATTTTGCCTTTACTGCAAAAGGACAATAGGATGCACTCAATAGATCTTCAGGATGTGCTGCACACTATCACAGCAAAATGAACAGGTGCTCCAGAAGATACCTGCACTTCTAGTTGGGAGCCAGTTATTACCATTTTGACCACTACCATTTGGTCTCACCACAGCCCCTGGGGTGTTCACCAAATGCATGGCAGAGGTAGCATCTCACTTGAAACTGCTGGGATTCCAGGTGTTTCAATATCTAGACGACTGGCTCCTTACTGTTCCAACCAGGCATCAACTTCTGCAAACAAGAGACTACTCGCTTCAGTTGTGTTCTTATCCTGGGATAACAGTCAATTGCAACAAGTCAAACTCACCCCGGCACAGAGTCTGGAGTTCATAGTTGCTCATCTGAACAAAGTCAATCAGATACCCTCTCTGCCCTCTACTCGAAAAAACATGTTGCAATCCCAAGTCAAGAAATTGATTCAAAGATTATCTCTTCCCACCTGATTGATACTACAGGCTTTGGGGTCCATGGCAGCAGCTGTCACCTTGGTCCCTTTGGCCAGTGTCCATATGAGAATCCTTCAGTGGACTATATCGACTTAATGGTCCATTCTTCAGTACCCATTATCCACACCAATCAAAATCACAAAAGCATGCAAAAGATATCTTCTGTGGTTGATTCATTCGAATCAGTTCCATGAAGGCTATCATTTTGTTCTTCCCCTGCCCAAAGCCAATGTGACCATGGACGCCTCCAGTTCGGGTGGGGGGGGGCACTACTTGGGAAGGACAGTCCAAGGTGTGTGGTCTGCCAAAGAGGCCAAGACACATATCAATGTCCTGGAGATGAGAGCTGTCCTCCTAGCATTGCAGGCCTTTCAAGACATTCTCCCATCTGGGACAGTTGCGATAAAGATGGACAGCATGTCAGATGTCTGGTAGATCAACAAACGAGGGGGAACCAGATCTTATCCCCTTTGTCGAGAAGCCATGAGAGTATGGCAATGGGCGATCTCTTCCAATTGCTTTCTGATAGCAACATATATTTCGGGGAAGTTTAAAGTGATTGCAGACAAACTAAGCAGGTCCATTCTGATGGCTCACAAGTAGTCTCTCAACATCAATGTAGCAGAGAGAATTTTCCATCAGTGGAGCCAGCTATGCTGGGATCTATTCGCCTCCCCCCTCAACAAGAAATGCAGCAGGTTCTTTGCCTTGATCCATCCATTGGGGGAGCCACTGAGGTGCTGTAGTTCATGACTGGCCCTCTGGCCTCTTTTATGCTTTGCCACCCTTACCACTAATTCCCAAGATTCTTCAGAAAGCAGTTCAGTTGAAGAACAGAGTTATCCTCATTGCACCTTTTTGGCCTCATCAGATTTGGTCTCTGGCTTCATCTTCAACATCCATTCCGGATTCTGGATCCAACTCCAGACCTCCTGTTTCACCCAACAGGCATGGGTCATCAGGACATGACAGGCCTCAAACTGACAGCAAGTTTTCTCTAGTTACACTGATTGGTAGACAGCCCAGGCTTTCCTCCCAGGCCCATCATATTTTATTTTCCCATAATGCTTCTATTAGAAAGACATAAGAGTAAATGGAAAAGATTTGTCTTCTGTACCCTTAGCAAAGATCTGAACCCTTTTTCAGCATCTGTGCCTTGAAATTCTTGAATTTTTAGCTTCAGTCTTCAGTGAAGGAGCTAGTTTCTCAACTATTAAAGCTCAATTGGCTGCCATTTCTAAGAGTGAGAATAACTCTTCTTAGCCTCTTCTAAACTATGCAAGGCCTTTCTTACAGGAGCTTTTTTGCTTAGGCCTCCATTAAAAGATCCCACTCCTTCTCGGGATTTAAATGTAATGCTTCAGGCCTTAACTCAATCCCCGTTTAAATCTTCAGCCAAAGCAGACCTTACATTTTTATCTAGGCAGACCATTTTTCTGGTTGCTATTACATCAGCTAGAAGAGTATCTGAACTCCAGGCTCTATCCTCAAAACCTCCTTACCTGAATTTTCACAAAGACAGGGTGTCATTGCAAACAAACCCATCCTTTTTACTTAAGGTAGCTTCTGAGTCAAACATGAATCAGGTCATTGATCTCCCAGTTTTCTTTCCCAACTTTTCAATCAAAGGGGAATAGATGCTACACCTTTTGTATGTGCATAGACAACTTCATTTTTACCTTCATAGAACCAAAGACTTTAGGAAATCTGACCAGTTCTTTGCTTCTTTTTCTCCAAAAGTTAGACTGACCAAATGGTTGACTGATTGTGTAACCTTTGTCTAAGGTAAATTAGGATTACCTTTGCCAAAACCTTCTAGAGCTTATTCCATGAGGTCTTTGGCGGTTGCTTCAGTTTTCTGGTTGAGAGCCTCTTTAGATGATATTTGTGCAGCTGCAGCTTGGGCTAATCCTCACTCTTTCATTGCTCATTACAAGTCGGATTTAATTTGCAGGAATAGAGTGGCCTATGGCTCAGCAGTACTTTGGAATATCCTTCCACAAGGGCCTCCCAAGGTTACAGTAGCTGGGGACTCTGTCCCATCAGTTGAGGAATGAATGAAAATAACATCATCAGCTACAAGCCTTATGTACTTACCTTAATGTTCCATCTGTGTTGTCCATGTTCATTCTTTCACAACTTCCCACCCACCTACCCCCATCCTTTACTTCTGGGAAGATCTAAGAGTTGTACAGGAACCTCTCTTTCTTGTTTGAGCTTCAGCTTCCTTCTTCTTTTTTGCCTTTATTATTTTTAGTAATATGTTGTTCCTTTATATCTAGGTGCAGCAAACTCTATCTGAGGTACATTAGGTTGGTGGGACATTATGGTTCAAGGGAAGAGCTTGAGAGTTTTATGATCTGATGATCTGGTCGAAGCTTCTGTGTCAGATCTGAGTGTTGACTCTGAACCCAACAGTTGAGGAAGAATGAAAATGGATGACACAAATGGAATGTTATGGTTTGTACATGACTTTATTTTCCTCAGCATGAAGTCACCTAAGCCTGTGGCTATCTCACAAGTCTTGGGTGCTTTAGGGAATGCTTTCACTGCAGCATCGGTTTGCCATGATTTTTAGCCCCCCCCCCATTTCAAAAGAAACCAGATAGATTCTGTGGAGTACCAGATTCTTGTAATTTTCTCTAGAAGAATCCTTTAACAATTCCTGCAATTTCTTTATATTGAAACAGAAGTACAGCAATCTTTTCATTGGTCAGTCTTGTCCCAGATAAGGATAGATGTTAAGTTGTCAACCTCGCCTTCATTCTCGCTGGATGGGTTCAGAGCCGATCGTCGGCTCCGACTCGGCCTATACCAAAGCTCGAGAGCTATTTACCGGCTCGAGGCCCTCCCTATATCCCACAATGCTAGGCATCCAATACCCAGATCTCATTTGCTGCTTCAGCTACGAGGTTGCGTTTTTACCGGCTCCCGGTCGTATAAAACTTTTTTACTAAGTTTATATATATATATATATATATGTATGTATATATATATGTATGTATATATATATATATATATATATATATATATATAGCTGTTTTCTTGTTATATATATTTCTCTTAGTGTCCCCTTTCTGATCCCTTGAGAAATCCCATTTAGAAACTCTCTTTGCTAGTAGTTTTCAGAGTCCCCCCCCACCCTTTAGGGTAGAGTTAGTTTTTTCTTATATATATATTTTATTTTTTCTAGTCTTGTTAGCTGTATATTTTTTATAGCAGTATTATTATTATTATTACTACTACTATATTATTGTAGTGTTAGTTCTAGTGCGTGTGTGTGTGTTTAGTGTGTTAGGCACTAGTTACTTATTTCCTTGGTACCCTGTTATAGTGTCATTATGTCTAAGGATACTAAGGTCTCAGGTTTCAAGAAGTGTGACTCGTGCTGTCAGAAGATGTCTCTGACAGACGGTCACACTTCTTGTGCGTATTGTTTGGGCCCCCTACACCTGCAGGACTCTTGTTCGGTCTGTCATGCCTTCAGTCCGAGAGTCCTGCAGGAGCGTAGGAACAAACTTATTTTGAGGGGCTTACTTAAGCCTGAAGGGTCCCTGACTAAGCCTTTGTTGGGTAAACCCCCCAAGCCCGCCAAACCATCGGCTCCCTGTTCGGAGCCGTCGCCAAGCGGAGCTACTGCCTCCTCGTCGGTTCTGGCTGGAACCGACACTTTGAGATCTCGGTCGGCTCCTGTTGTAGTGTCGGAGCCTTCTCTGAGTCAAAAACGCTCGAGATCTCCCTCTTTGGAGTCCATTCGTTTGGCTCAGAGATCTCCGTTACTACAGGCGGAGCGGAGCCATAGGTCACATTCCTCTCGGTCTTCCAGGCTGTCTGATCACGACCTCGAGAGGGTGGTCACTAGACTCCTAAAGTCACAGGCACTTGCCCAAATGTTGTCTAGCCCTTCTCAATAGACTGCGGCTATCTCTGCATCCTCAACAATTCCTCCTCCGACTCTTCCATTATGTTTGGAGCCAGAGCTCATTGGGGCTCGAATCGTCGGTATGTCGGAGCCGATAAGACACATTTTGGCTCCTTCGTCGGCTCCAATCTCTTCATTGGTTCCGTCCGCGGAGGGATCAGGGCACCGAGACTCCCTCGTCGGCTCCGAGGGGGCGAGTGGCATCGGACCCTTGTCTGACCCCGTTCTCCCTCTCGGTGCGTCGGCACAGATGAGCTCAGCTCCGACATCGGCCTCGGAGCCGTCACTCTCGCTGCCGGGAGGGGTACTCATCTCTTCGGAGCGGGGACCTTCCTCTCTGCCTGATAGAGGCACCTTTGAGGTCATGAGGAGCGTACTGACTCCTGGGTCGTATCCACGATCGGCTCCTTCGGCTCCTCCCCCCATGGTGCCTACGTTGGTCTCTGTTCACCCTCCTGACCCCAAGCGTGTAGAACAGACGCTCCAGGTAGCCCCATTGGGTGTGTCTTCCTCTTCCGAGGCCTCCCCTGATCATTCAGAGGAGCCCCCTCGGAAGAGAAAATGTAAGAGGAAACATGTTGACTCCCCTGAGTCAGTCACCTCAGACACCGATTTGGAGGATTCGGAAGGGTCCCCAAGTTCCCCCTCTGAGGATGTCTCCTTTTCAGCATTCCTTGAGATCCTTAGGCAGAGGGGGAACTGGACTGCCCTTAACCCCTCCGAAGACGAGGCGGTGTACCTGGACGCGTTTGCTTCTCATCCCTCCACCTCCTGGGTGTCTCCGCGTTTTGACCCACTCATGGAAGTGGTGGCTTGGAGGGAGTGGACAGCCCCGGACACAGTGGAACCAACTCCCCGTAGGCCCACAAAGTTTATTACAGCCCCGTCCGACAAACAGTTTCTTATAAAGGGCATCTCTGTTGATGCCATGGTGGTTGCAGCAGCCACTAAGAAGGAGATGGCTGATCCTTCTGTCCCTGTCCATCCACCTAATAAAGAATCTAAGACAATGGACAGGTACGGGAAGCAGATGTTTTCTTCAGCGACCTTTTCCATGCGGTCACTGAACTATCTGTGCCATTTCACCCGCCTTCAAAGGGATATCCTTAAGGAATTAGGTGATACCCTTCAGGATCCATCTGCTGCGGGGTCTCAGGAAAAGATTAACTCCCAGCTGGCAACCCTTAACTCCATAGTTAACTCCTCCATGCGGCTCATTTCTTATGCAGCTGGTGGGGCGAGTAGGGCCGCAGGCACAGGCGTAGCCTTGAGACGACATGCCTGGATGCGGTTGTGAAACTTTGCTGACCCCTTTCAGGCGTCCTTCACCAACACCCCCTTCGATGGTTCGGCCTTGTTCAGACCACAGGTGAAGGATACACTTACCAGGTGTGAGCAGGAAGGCAAGAATCTCTCTGCCGTGGGAGTCTGTTTTTCTATTCCATCTAGACCATACCCGAAAGGTCAGAAGGGTGGAAAAATGTGGTTTTGCAAACCCCAAGGAGTCATGCCTGATGCACGTGGCGAGTTTCCCTCCAGGGGCAGAGGAGGGAACAATAATAGATGCTGCCCGAGGGGCAGAGGGGGTCTGCAGAATCAGGGTAGCAGGGAATCTTTCTCTGACAAACCCTTCCAGCACCCCTGAGGGGCTGCCCGACTGTCCACCTTCGGAGGCAGTCGGGGGAAGATTGTCACTGTACCCAGAAACCTGGCAACTCCTCACACAAGACAAATGGGTACAGTCTATCATATCCAAGGGTTACAAAATTCCCTTCTTCCACACCCCTGTACAAAGAAACAGATCCCTTCCAGATGTCCCATTCACGCTAAGGGATCAAGCAGTACTAGAAATTTCAAACCTGCTAAAAAAGAGGGCCATCCAGCCAGTCCCAGCAGACCAGCAAGGATCCGGAATTTACTCCAAGTTCTTTTTGATACCGAAAAAGACAGGGGACTGGAGACCCATGCTGGATCTCAGCAGACTGAACAGGTCTGTCCAAAGAACAAAGTTCCGGATGGTCACACTTCAGTCCATTCTACCCTTTTTGGGTGAGGACAATTGGATGTGCTCTATAAACCTTCAGGATGCATACTACCATATCAAAATGAACAGGTGCTCCAGAAGGTTTCCCCGCTTCCAGCTGGGAGCCAGTCACTATCAATTCAGAGCCCTGCCCTTTGGTCTTACCACAGCCCCCAGGGTGTTCATCAAATGCATGGCAGTGGTTACGGCTCACCTGAGACGACAGGGATTCCAAGTGTTTCCATATCTCGACGAATGGCTCCTTACTGCTTCCACCAGGCATCAACTTCTGTGAGCCAGGGACTATACCATTCAGACTTGCTCCGAGCTAGGTATATCAATAAATTTTGAAAAGTCTGCATTGTCGCCTTGTCAATCTATAACATTTATAGATGCAGAAATAAGCACAAAAGATCTGTCTGCAAAACTTCCTCCAGACAGAGTATCAGACATTCGCCGACATGTGCAAGTACTACTACAGTGCAAGATGATTCAGGCCAGATGTGTGCTAAAAACATTGGGTCTTATGGCGGCAGCGATCATTCTAGTCCCCCTGGCTCGTTTCCACATGTGAATCCTTCAGTGGATGCTTTTTACCCATTGGTCCTTTCAACAGCTCCCAATGTCCCACAGAATAATGATCACTCAAACATGCAAAGACCACCTGGCTTGGTGGATGGTCTCCCCTACAGTTCTCCAGGGCAGACCATTTGTTCTTCCTTCTCCTATTGCCACTGTGACCACGGATGCCTCCCTGATCGGGTGGGGGGTATTTTCAGGGCAGGACTGTTCAGGGCACTTGGCATCCCCTAGAATACCACCTGCATATAAATGTCTTGGAGATGAGAGAAGTACTTTTAGTGTTGCAAGCTCTTCAGGACTCTCTACCTATCGGGACTATTGCAATTCAAACAGACAATATGTCTGTAGTGTGGTACATCAACAAGCAGGGCGGAACCGGATCCTACCCCTTATGTCGAGAAGCACTCAGACTCTGGCATTGGGCAATCTCTTCCCAATGGTTTCTGATAGCAACGCACATCCCCGGGAAGTCCAACATCATAGCAGACAGGCTGAGCAGAGCCATTCTCATGCCTCACGAGTGGTCTCTCAATCAGTCAGTAGCGGACAAGATTTTCCACAGATGGGGTCAACCTTGCTGCAACCTTTTCGCAACCCCTCTCAACAGCAAGTGCGAAGACTTCTTCACTCTATTCCCCCTCCCCGGCCATTCCCCCAGAGACACTCTAGTCCACGATTGGCCCCGGGGTCTTCTGTATGCGTTTCCTCCATTTCCCTTAATTCCCAAACTGATTCAGAAAGTGACCGCTTTGGATTCCAGGATGATCCTCATTGCCCTTTACTGGCCTTGACATATTTGGTTCCCGTTCCTGCATCGTCATCTGTTAGAGCAGCCCTGGAGTCTGGACCCAGTGCCGGACCTGTTGGTCCATCAGTCGGGCAGACTGCACCAATCCCTTCAGTCTCTCAACCTCACAGCTTGGTTGCTCCACTTCCAACCTTAACCAGGCTTCCACAGATTTCTCAGCCAGTGCGCGAAATCATCCTTTCTTCACATAAATCTACTACCAGAAAAACCTATGCTAGTAAGTGGAAACGTTTCTCCTTCTGGGCAGAGACCAGGAATATAGATCCCTTTACAGCCCCTGTCCACACTGTTCTGGATTTTTTAGCAGATCTCTTTCGAGGAGGCTCCTCTTCTGCCACCATTAGCGTCCAATTGGCTGCTATCGCTAATTTTCATGCTGGGCTGTCAGAGACCAGCATCATGTCCCATAAACTTTGTAAAGCCTTTCTCAAAGGAACTGTATTACTTAGGCCTCCAATTAGAGATCCCCCGTCTCCATGGGATCTGAACCTTATATTATCTTCCCTGATTCTACCTTCCTTTGAACCTGCGGCCTCCTGTTCTGTAAAATTACTCTCCTGGAAGACTCTCTTCTTAGTAGCTATCACCTCAGCTAGAAGAGTGTCGGAACTTTAAGCCCTCTGCATTCGTCCTCCCTATCTTGTTTTTCACAAGGATAGAGTCTCACTTAGAACTAACCCTTCCTTTTTACCTAAGGTTCCTTCTGAGACAAACCTGAATCAGGCTATTGAGCTTCCTGTCTTTTTTCCTAACTATTCAAACAGAGCTGAACAAAAGCTGAACTTTTTGGATGTTCACAGGCAATTACGTTTTTATTTGGATAGGACAAAACAAATTAGGAAGTCAGACCAACTCTTCCTGTCCTATGCAGAGGACAAGCAGGGCTTGCCAGTTTCTAAAGTATCTTTATCCAGATGGTTGGCTTCAATCATATCCTTTATTTACCAATTAAGGCACAAAGAACTCCCCGTAAAACCAAAAGCTCATTCCACCAGAGCATTAGCCACGTCGGTAGCTTTTCAAGCAAGGCTCCCAATGGAATCTATTTGTGCTGCAGCCACATGGGCCACTCCTCATACTTTTATTTCTCATTACAAGTTGGATATGGCCTCCAGGAATCGGGCTGAGTTTGGTTCCACTGTGCTCAAGAGTCTGTTCCGATGAGCCACCCAGGACTAAGGTGCTAGGGACGCTGTCCCATCCAGAAAGAATGAAGGCAAGATTGACAACTTAACATTAAGAAGTTATGTACCTACCATAACGTTCCATGTTAGTTGTCTTCTTCTCGCTTTCTTTCTTGCGTCCCACTCGCCATCCCCCTAGCCTGGACAGACCGAGAAGAATCCTTCTGAGGCTATATTCCTCTACTGGACTATTCCCTAGGTTATGTCCCCCTCTGTTACCACTGTAGGTAAACCTTATAGTTGGGACAGGTGTCTCCATAGTGTTAGCTCTACCAAAACGCGATCTGGGTATTGGACGCCTAGCATTGTGGGATATAGGGAGGGCCTCGAGCCGGTAAATAGCTCTCGAGCTTTAGTATAGGCCGAGTCAGAGCCGAGGATCAGCTCTGAACCCATCCAACAAGAAAGAAGGCGAGAAGAAGACAACTAACATGGAAAGTTATGGTAGGCACATAACTTCTTATTGTGCCTTTGACAGATTTGGCAAAAAAGTCTCTGAATTTTCTACTTTGGTTTTTAAGGCAATAAGTAGTAAAACACAGAAGTCAAAATACCTTTTATCAAGTTTTGCTAACATGCAGTAGTCTTTGGCTAACCTCCCTAATTTAGAGGTTACATTTAATTTGTTTAATGTGGGTAATTCTGTTTATTGTTTGGAAACTCCTCAGCCAAGGTGCATATGAAGTTTGGAAGAGACAGAGAGGCAAGTTGATACAGAATATCAAACAGCTGTCTCACATCCTCCATCCATTCATTTCAAGACTTTTCTGTTGAAATCTAAGCAGGAAAAATCTTCTAAGCAACAGTATAAGAAGAACACTACAAAGAAAGTGGTAGAACTCAAGCACCCTCCTTTCAAAAGAAAAAAAAAATATGTCTATCCTTGCTTCATAACTCTCCCCTCCCCACCTGGCCTTTTTTCCAAAATTGCAGGCAATATTTCTGCTGTCTTCCTGTTTGGAAATCAATAACTTCAGATTATTGGATGCAAAAAATCTTGCAGCATAGTTAAAAAGCTTCAGTGGGTATCCACAACCTCTCAGTCTGGGACCCCTCTCCCTTCAAGGAATCAAAATCATTTTTTATCTAAAATTATTTTAGACCTTCTATCACAGAGGGGAATAGAGCCAGTTCTCACTTCCCAAAAATGAAAGTGCTTCTACTCAAAACTGTTTCTGATACCTAGAAAAGAAGGCACTGGACGTCCATTTTAGACCTTTCAAAACTGAGCATATTTTTTCTAGATACAAAATTCAAGACGCTAACCTTACAAATCTTCTTTTTTCCTGTCATCCAGAGCATTCTTTGTCACTGTAAGTCTTTATGATGTCTATCTACACATTCGTTAACAAAAAACATAGATACTTCCTGTGAGTCATTGCATTGGGATTGCACCTTCAAATTTCATTTTTACTCATTGTTTCTCTTTTACCCCAAGAGTCTTCCTCAAATGCCTTGACCCATTCATACCATTTTATTGACTGTAAGGCATTTACATATACCCCTAACTGGATGATTATCTCATCTTAATATCCTCCATCCAAGAGATTCTGACTTCTCTTTAATTTACTGTTCATCTATTCAGCAATCTGGGCTTCAAGCTAAATCTGAATTAGTCATCCTTGATCCCTAGTCACAGGATAGCCTTTCTATCTTGTCTTCTGGACAAATCTCTGATGACAGCCTGTCTACCACAGAGAAAATGCTTTGTTATCACCATGGCATTTGTATGCTTACTCTGACCCAATCTTGAAGAACAAGAAGGCTCTTTATATGATCTTCATGGTACTTTTTTATTTTTCTTTTTTGTCATCTTTGTCTCTGCTGCCTGCCAATCATCAGCCTCCCCTTACAACCAAATGACCCATTTGTCCCCTCATCAGTGGAGGAAAAGGGTTGACTAGGAGAGGCCATCATTCAGGTAGCTATCAGGGGAGGAGGACTTTTCCTTTATGTATTGACTAACCTAGAGCTAGCCACTAAACATGTCTGATATGTCCCAGGTGCAATAGGCATGCTTGTTGAGGGCTTTGTCATACACTTTTATGATTATCATTAAACCCCTACATGACTACCTGGTCACCCTTGAAAGCAGTACTCAGTCACACTTCTACAGGCTGTATGAGGTTTACATCATTGGAATGATCACCCAGAGGAGCACCCCTCCATCAGCCTTTGAAAGAGAAATAAGCTGGCAAGCTGTGTCATGCCCCTCTTCATCCCACACCAGCAGGCATCTGAGCTGGTTTTCAAGCTCAGGTCAGCTGGGTCTCATTCAGGACTTTTTCTTCTGCACCACTGGAGATGGCTTTTTTTTTTAATTCTTCTGTAGTAAATTAAGAATTTTACTTCAGTTATTCAGTTGAAACAAGAAATATGCAAGTAGGTAGCTTTGACTTAAGAATTACACTAATCAGAACCTATGAGACCTATCCTTCTGCAATTGAGTATTTCTACAATCAGTAGTCTTCATTGGTGAGGCTGCTTTCCCCATGTGACTACTGCCGTGCAAGTGACAGAGTTGAGTTTGTGTGCTTGAATTCCCATTTAATGACAAAATAATAAATTCTGTGCTTGAAACTTGTGGGCTGATGCAAAGTCTTCTCATATACTGTGATGAGATTTGCAGAGAAGATAATGAACATTGAATAGTGTTATGCTTGCCACAAAAACAGAACATGTGAGACAAGCCTTGGAATGCCTTAATGTAAGGAAGTACGGATCCATTTTTATTCATGTTGGTACAAATGATGTCATCCACAAAGATTTTCTGACTGTTAGTAGGGAATTGACAGCCCTCTTAGATAGTATAGCTTGTACTCTGGTGTTAGGACATAGTTTTCACAAATCACCCATAGAAAGGATAGTCAGGTCACTGAATGAAAACATTTTTTTTGGGTAAATACCTAAATGGAAAAAATGTCATGTTTTAAAAAATGGAAATATGTAGAGCATCCAAGCCTAGTTATGGGCACTTGTTCAGACAGGATGGCGTGCATTTGTCAAAATCGGGGAAGAGAATTTTTGCAGCAGATATTTTGCAATATTTGACAAACACTAGGCAGGATTTTTGCCAGGTCAAAATTTAACAGTTCACAGATTGCAGTATTTGATGCATCTCTGATGGATGATAATGCTAGGAGCATTAATAATAAAGTTTTTTATTGGAAGATTTGCTACGTTCCTACAAGATTGATGTTATTGTTTGTGAAACATGGTTAAAGAACAATGACTGGAAACCAGTTCTGTCAGGGTATAAATGTTTTACTGTGACAGACATTCTAACAAAACATCAGGTGGAGGTGTTATGATAGGGATTAAAGATAATTATGAGACCTGTGATTATTACATGTTCAATGATAACACCAATACTATAGACTGTGTAACTGTGACAATAAAGACATCCCTGGAGCACATAACAATTGCTGGAGTGTATAGATTACCAAAGTCAAGTGCAGATGACCTAGAAGAATTCATACATTTCTTACATGAGACACAGGAGGGAAGAATAATATTAGCTGGGGACTTAAATATACCAGAAACAGGCTGAAATAATATTGATTCAGCAATGTTAGTAAGGAAATTATTCACAACGTATATTCGGGAACAACAATTGCTTCAGAGTGTAAAAAAAAAACTATCAGGGGACGGAACATACTAGACATTGTTTGTGTTCCTATAGAAATTCAGTCATCATGGGGGTTCTAAAGGTTAATTTGTTGCTACATAATTCTGCTAAACTGAAATCTAAACCAATGCACAGAAGGTTAATTACAGATTATATGGAAGCAAAACAGCCACTATGTAAAACTAACTGGTGTGAGGTGTTTAGTGGAAAAACTGCAGATGGAATGTGGAAAGTTTTGAAAGAGAAATTGTTTTGAGTGTAAAAAATCAAAAAAAAAATGTTTGACATCAGGATGTAGGCATACAACATCAGGGGGGTGTATTTCCATAAGAACAAGATATCTGTTAAGGTGAGAGACAAAAAATATAAGAAATGGAAGAGAGGTCGAACTACAACTTTGAAAACTGAAGTAAACAAACTGGACAAACAGATTAAGCATAGTGTGAGAAAAGATCAAGAAAATTTTGAAGAAAATGTATATAAAGATATTGAGTATAATAGGAAACCTTTTTATAGATACATAAGATGTGGGAGGAGTAAAGATACACAAATTGATAAACTGTATGCAGATTCTAAAATTTATTCTCAGACACAACAGATTATAGATATATTTATAAGATCTTATGCAAAACAGTTTGTCTCCACACAAAAGGGGCGATAAGTTGTCCTAGTGACATCCAGGTAATCCCAGATACTGGAATCAAATCAGAGTATATTGAAAAAGAACTGCACAAACTGGATACAAACAAAGCACAGGGAGGAGACGGAATTAGTAACCATGACCTGAGAACTTATGGTACCATTATATACATTATTTACTAAATCATATAAATATGGGGAGATTCCTCAGGATTGAAGACATGTGCTTATTAAACTTGTCTTCAAGGGAAAGGGGAGTAGGACAAGCCCATGGTCATATAGACCCTTAACTCTACTTTCATGTTCTGGAAAAATAATGGAGAAGGTAATATTGGATAAGTTATTGTCAGAAATGGATAGGCTGGGACTTGAAACCATATATCAGCATGCATGTGTTGAAAATAGATCTATTACCACCTGTACCATGATGTTCTATAACAATATAATAACAGCTATGAATGAAAATTGTGCTGTGATGTAATTTATATAGATTTAACTTCAACATTTGACAGTCATACACTAAACACGGATCAACAAATTAGTGCAACTAGGTATAGATGTACTCTTGATAAGATGGATAGCTGCATGGCTTAGAGATAGGACATGGCAAATATACAGCAGCTGGACAGGTGAAATCCTTGGTGACAGTCAGGGTGCCCCACAGGGCTCTGTCTTAGGCTCTTACTTGTTTAGATTGTAGCTTTCAGACCTAACGTTTTCATCTGAGATGTTCTACTGTCTATATGCAGAGGACCTGAAATTGGGTAAAATGATTACATGTGTTACAGATAAGGCATGTCTGCAAAATAACGTGACTAAATTGACCATTTGAGCACAGGAGAATAATATGCTGATAAATACATCAAAAACTAAACGTATGAGGTTTGGAAAAGATAAAATGAAAGGTGAATATTTAATACAGTACACAGTGATTGAAACTGTAGGCTCATTTAAGGATCTGGGTATATGGGTAGATTCAGCTATGAGTTTTTCTAATCATATCAACCAATTTGTTAATGATAGTTCTAGGACTATAGGTTGTATAAAATGATTTATAGTCTAGGAAATCAAAAATGATGAAGTCATTGTTAGTTACATTAGACCCAAACTTGAGTATGGAATAACAATATAGAAACCCTATAAGAAAACAAACATGAGTAAACTGGAAAGAGTACAGAGGAAATATACCAAGGGCATCCATGGATGTGAAAATTTAATTTATTATGAAAGACTAAAATATCTGAACTTGTACAGTGTCTCTTATAGATATCTAAGAGGAGATCTTATGCAGGTATATAGGGCATTTAGAGACAGTTACTTCTGGGAATGTTTGGGGTGATCAAAAAGTACTAGAGAATCATCAGACAACCTATGTAGAAGATTCTGTAGGAATGAGAAGTGCACTAATTGGTTCTTTAACAGAGTAGCTGATACATGGAACAGACTATTAAATTAAATTAAAGCAAGTACTAGTTTAGATATTTTTAAGAACAGCCTAGACACTTATTATGGGAACAAGTGTTTTGGTATATTGGCAAGCTAGAAAGGCATTAATGCCCATCTTTGAAATATTTGTATGAGAAAAAGTATTGCTGAGAACATTTATTGGCTATAGTACTTGTCATACCTTTCATCTGTAAATAGTAATGATCTTTGTATGGAACAAACCAACTTCTATTTTGCTTCTCTTTTCTGGCTTTCTGCTTGTGAAACGTAATACATACCTCTTTGTTTCAATCAGGTTCTTTATATACTCTGATACTGTTTCTTTGCATTTAGCCATGTCAAGCTGTGACTCTTGTATTTTATGAATCATTGTTTGTTTCACCTGACTTGGAATAATAACTTGACCAGCTTTGGCAAAACAATCTGTGCACACACAAGAGTTAATCTCTGTAATAACAGCATAACTGTATGTCATTTGGAAGGGATCCCCTTCACAATATCGAATTCTCACAGTATGAAATCCAATTTCATCAAGCCGACTTCGTTGAGTCTTCAGTATATCAAACTCAAATATTGCTTGTTCATATTTGCATTAATATTTCCAAAACCATGCTACATACAAGGTATCAAAAGATTTCATCTTAAAGCGCACATGATGGCAAACGCAACTGTATTGATATTTAACCACTGTCTAATGCAGCTTAACAGATATTGAATATTATTTGTATACTGTTTATTTGTATTGTAATAATTTTCATATTTATTTAAATACCTTAACATTCAGGTAACATAGACAGAACTGCATAACCCCAAATGAAAGCTCACAGCTGTATGACAAAAATCCTGTTGGCAGTGTGTGTTTTGCTTGAATGGTTACTGAGATATCATAAGCTGTGTATACAACATTACAAAATTAATATTCACTGCCTTTATTTTGGCTTAGGAAATCCAGTTTAAAGCACTGAACTGAATGACTGCCACTAATGTAAAGATTAATTTACCCTGAATAGTTTGCCATTTACAGTTTTCTAGTATCACCTATGGTTCCAGGGATATGAATGTGTGTTTGAATTGTAAGGTGATAACTTCATTTTTTAAAGGCTTACGCCACACCCACTGGGAATTAAAAGTGCACATTCAAAAGAGCTGTACTGGAGGTAATGAGTTAAGTACATTTAGTTTCCCAGCAGGCATAAGTCACTGCAAACCATTTAAAGTACTTCTAAGTATCGTCAGCAGATTTTTCTTGAGATCCTGAAATATTCTTTACTGAGTATATCACCTATATGCATTTCCTTCACAGGTTTATATTGGAATGTGTGATCATATTATTTCAAAATTAACTGCATTCTTTGCAGCCTAGCAGGAAATTTATGCAAAAGATTTCTTGTGAAAAAATTGCATAGTTTATGATGTGATTTTCCAGTACACTTTTGTCATAGATGCAATCACGAAATTGACAGACAGCCCTATACCAGTGCTATATTTTCTT
Organism: Protopterus annectens; assembly: GCF_019279795.1. Taxonomy (NCBI): domain Eukaryota; kingdom Metazoa; phylum Chordata; order Ceratodontiformes; family Protopteridae; genus Protopterus; species Protopterus annectens. Next base: position 822,066,583 of record NC_056725.1, read on the forward strand.
TCAGTAGTTGTACATACTGTATCTGTACTTTGGTCAATGCTCTTGACTAGTATGCAGCTGGTCCACCTTGTTGGGTCAGCACTACCCCCAAACCTAATTAATTGGTATCAATATAAAGAGTAAATGATGTTAAAAATCTGCAAAGCTGGAGTTTCAGTAATAAACCTTTTCAACATTTAAGCTTTTGTCTTGCTCTGAAGACCAGAATCAACTGATATAATGTTCTAGTAGCTTCATGTGTGGTGCTGTTATATCTAATAAGACGGGAAATAATTTTGAAAGTTACTAAATCAATTTTAGGAATAACATAAGAATGTATTTGTCCTGTGGTTTCCGCATATTGACCTTCTCAGTATCTAGTCTGAGAACTTCCCAAGTCAGAATATGACCTGTGTACTTGACATGAGATAGATTTGATATTTAACCTTTCAGACTCTTTTGCCTTCGGCTGTCAAGCACCTTAGTAAGATTCATGTCATGATGTCTAATAGAACCCCACACCAGCAATATATCTATGATATCTACAGTGCAACTGAATGCATCTATTATTTCAGTCACACCTCTTACAAATACCTCTATTGCTGATGATGTACCAAAAGCTAATATCAAGAATCTGTGTCTAAAAGAGTATTGCAAATACATAGCTTAGAGCAAGTCTTATCTAGCTTTATTTTCCAAAAGCCTTGAATTGTATCCAGTGCAGAAAATTATTTATCGGCCAGCATGCCTGAAACTACTTCCTCAGTAGTGTGCATAGAATACGTTCCCCATTTGAATCCATTTGTTCATATCTTGAGGATAAATGCATATTTTTAGTTTGTGTTGCTTCATGACTGTTACCTTACTCATTAGCCTGCTCAGACAGCTCAGCTTGCTTAACTGATATAGTAAGCAACACCATCCTTTTCAGCTTCTGTTCAATCTGATCCTTATGCAATGTTGGTACTTTCTTTGGTGGATATATCACAAAAAAATATATGTGGTGAAATCTTAAGCAAGTAATAATGCCTGACAAGATGTACATTACTATGTAAATAATGCATGCCTAAGGGTTTTCTAAGGCAAAGGACCTCTACACCCTGAACTGGCATTATTGACACAATAACACACACCCTGGAGGGCATTATTGCACTTAGAGAAAAGGCTACCTTTTAAATTGTTTTGTATTTTTTGATTACTGTATCCTTTTTTAATATTTTTGACATAAAATAGTTCTTCCACCTATTGATTAAAAATTGCTGCAGTGTACATAATTGTTGTTGAAGAAAATATTTTACATCCAAAATATAAGTTATGTGGTTATGTAATATCTGCGAGCAAGCACACATGCAAACACGCATTCAGAATCATGCACATACACATATAACACACACATTCAGAAATACAAACAGACATGAAGACAGAAAGATGCACACATATACATACAAAAAACACAATCCCTCACACACACACACACACACACACACACACACACACACACACACACACACACACACACACACACACAAAGCAATAACAAATGCCTTCATCCACAGAATCAGTATTCCACATCTTATAAAAAGTACATAGAAGGCAAGGTATTGAAGCTGCCTGTCCACTCATTCTCTTTACTGTCCCTAATTTTAACAGTAATGTGACTCTATGTAATTGATTCATAGATAAATTATAGAGGATTAAAGTCAGTCTATACTTTCATGCTGACAAACTGCATTTTTCAGTCAGAGCTCTCTCTTACTGTCTCTCTCATTTATGCTGTCATGCAGGCAAGCACAGTCTTACACAGATACAGAAACATACATGCATACTCATTCAGACACACACACGTGCGCACCTCTCATTTACTTTTATTTATTTACTTTTTGTTTTAATTTTAATTTCACCGTGGGTATAGAAAATGGCGGTCTTTTGTTTTTTAATATCTGAGAAGTGGCTTACTTGTTTTTGAGTAGGCATTACTTATTATACATTAACACTTTGTTGGAGAACATTTGTTCTCCTACCACAGTGGTAATGTACAGATCACCCATTCCCTATTATTGTTTAACAGCTTAAACACAAACCGTCAAATAACTCAGCATACAGCTTGTACCTGTTTATCTCTCAAGAAAGTACATACAATGGTATTCTTGCTGTTTTAAGTTTTCTAACACTGTGGTTTGTGTTCTTAAGGAACCAGTAATATTTAATTTCCCTTTCTGACTGACATTCATGCTGCTGTTCTTACAGGGATTCATAATATTCTCTGTAAAGTCCTTTCATGCTGGTATTTTTACAATCATTCTTGCCAACATATTTACATTAGAAATATACATGCTTCCTGTTCTGGAATTATTCATGTTGCCAGCTTCATGACAAGGTGAATTGTTGCAAGTTTCTGTACTGTGAATTCACCTTATCATACCAGGATTCTTACAGTCCATCTGACTCTGTATATTTGACTGGATAACTAAATGTTCTAGAGACAGTATTTTAGTATAATCCTATGCTTTCTCTGCTTATATTTACATTTCCAATAAAGCAAGATCTGTCCAGGTAGCTTCCATTTATGACTTGAATAAGTCTGAAGAGCACATATAGATTTACTTATAGAACCAGACAGTTACTCTACTTTAAACATATATCTTATGGTCAGTTTAGTCTTAATTTATCAAAAGACAGGGTCATCAAAAATTTTTTAACAGGAAAATAAAATAATTCACTGGCTTTAAGTCCAGAGGGGCAAGCCTTCACCACTTTCCATATAGGGTGCTTTACTTCCTGTACCCATTACTTAATATAACATGCTTTGGCGTCACACAGTAGTGAGGAAAGTTTGCAGATTTGATAAAAGTTGACTTGAGCTCTACAAATCATACAAATCCATCATAGCACATTATACATTTTTACCACACCCACAAACTTTTTAATTTTTATTCCTGCATTATTTTTTACTTACATACCTTTGCAAAATGATTACCCCCCCCCCCCCTTTTTCTTTAATAAACCTTGATTTCGTTTGCCCTCAGAGTCAGATTCTGACTTTGGTTTATATACTTCCAGATGTTCATACAGCCCTTTCTGCAGAAAATTCATAATTTCACTTGTTCTGCAGACATCAAATGCTTTCTCTAATGTTAAACCTGAATGTCTGAAATGTTTGCCTTTGACTTGATAATTTGCAAGCCACAGACAGTTCTGTGATTAATCAGTGAATTGTGCAAGTGACCATACTCATAATACATCGCTCTGTTTTAGAACCTAGATATACAAGCACCCAGTTTCCCCAGACCCTTGATTTCTAGTAAAGAATATAAACAATTTATACACATATATTTTTCTTTGTCTTATAATATGCCAGAAACATTTCTTATTATTGCTCACTTGTCATTTTCCTCATCTTTAAGGATAAAAACATTAAATACCTTCATTGCTTCTGGGTCTGTGTCAGATCAACTTTTCGGAAACGACCATATGATTGAGTTTCCGAAAACTTGATCTTTAAAAAAAAACACAAAAATCTACCTTTTATGTTTTTGTCCCCCACATCCCCTGCAAATTATATATACCAACTCTGAGCTCACACCACAGTGAGGAAGAGGGTAAATTTCCCAATCCTCACTGTACCACAAACTCCAACTGATAGGGACCCCATTGTTTCCTTCCCTGCAGTACATAGGAACCTTGTACACCATGGTTTTTCATATGTTCTCTATACTTATACTCATATTAAGATATACCTCAAATTTATAAATCCAGAGTTTCCAGTTTTCAGTCAGGATACCAAGTAATTTCAGACATATTAGTGGCTGACATATAGATATTCATTTAATTACTTCATTCTCTGATAACTTGCTTAGTCAATTTCAGTTCCACAGGAGAGCCTGAGCTTATTGTAGCACTGAGTGGGCCCACATCAATGAAACTAACCCTGAATGGGCACCAACATGGCACATTATTAGGATATGACAGGAAAACAGAACATTCACCAAAAACAAGCCCAGGGAGGATATGTAGACTTTGCACAGAAGGTATCCTGGACAAGAACTGAACTGGAAAACCAAGTGATGTGATGCAGCAATGCTAACCACTAAACCCATAAAAAAGTTTAGATATACTGAACCAAGCTGGAGAGTTTCTGCTGATGAAAACTGAAAACGAATGTAGATTCAAAATTTTTATTTGCAAAATACAAACAATCTTCTTCTTCTTCCGGTTTTTCCCAGTTAGTGGTCGCCACAGTGGATCACCTGTCTGCTCGTGATTGGCAATGGAATTTTACAGTATCGAGTTGCCAGCCCGGTGCCCATCCTTCCACAGAAGGCACACTCATGCCTAGGGCCAATTTAGAGTATCCAATCCACCTACAGCATGTCTTTGGAATGTGGGAGGAAACAGGAGCACCCGGAGAAAACCCACGTGACCACAGGGAGGACATGCAGACTCTGCACAGAAGGCACCCCAGCCAAGGATTGAACCAGAGAACATCTTGCTGTAAGGCAGCAACGCTAACTGCTGCACCACCACGGCTGTCCAAAATGCAAACAATCTAATTACATTATATTGAGAGACTCACTATTTTCCTTAACATTAAACTGTAAATAAGTAGTAAAATCAAATAATGGAAATGATCTTATTCCAGTCCTCTCCACAATGTTTTCTAAGTGGATGCTTAACTTTTTATTTTGACACCATGTTATTGTACTACTATTATCACCCTGCAATAAATTAATATGCACATATATATATATATATATGTGCGTATACACATATGTGTGTGTGTGTGTGTGTGTGTGTGTGTGTGTGTGTGTGTGAGCAGTGGATTGAAATGAAAAGGCATATACACAAAGTAAATCCGCATCCAAAGCTTTACTGCCAGATACTACGTGTAAGTTTATGTGCACATGACATGCTTCCCAAGTAATACTTGCACCTGTTTAAGGAGATATCACTGTTTCATGCATGCACATTAAATGCAAGAGTGTAATGGAAAGTATCAGTATGAAATCAATGCACATGGCTGTAGAAGGAATAAAAAAGTTTTTTTCTTCATGGCTTGCAAATTATCTTGTTTTTCTGAGAAACAATTAAAAAGTACATCTTCAGGTTTTGAACACTAATCATATATTTAGACCCAAGTATTATGACAATGGAATTTTACAGGTCAAATTTACAAGTGAAAAATTTGTTTCAACCACTTATTATATGCAGGATATTTGTATACTATATTAAGTCATATTCAAGCGTGTGAAGAAAATATAATTCTCCAGAATTTAGAATTTGTTAACATAATGCCTGAACATAATGGATTATAGTATTACTGTTAGGATAATTAAAAATGCCCTTAAATGAGTAACATTTTATGATCTCAGTAGCATGAAAGCTGTTATTGCATAGTTTCACTGTGCCAGCCAAATGTATTGATGAGTATGTCAATAGGTGTTGTTCACGGTGGATATGGTGACTAATCCTTCCTGCATTCTAGTCCTCAGACCCACAATTCCTGTCATGTACTGAGAGAAATTTAGTTCATACAGTTAACCCAACAAATAATACAGTAATATATGTCCGTCTTCACAAAGTGTTCTAGGATGGTCATTTAGAAGTTGTGCTGCTCTGTATGGAACTTTATGTCAACATTTGGTACAACAAGGAAAAACGAGTAGCATATGATAGAAAGGAAACAGCCATGGCATGGCATGGTCATTGTTTAGCTGTTCATCTTGCAGCATCTTACACACCCACCCTGTACCCTTTAATTTTAGCATCTTATTGTGGTGCTTGATGCCTTAACAATTCTAAAATTACTGTATCCAGTGTGATCTTCCCAGCTTTCCATGACCCAGTCATATGACTGGATCTGGTTAGAGGAATTCTAGCAGACACTTAGGTACTTAGGGTGGGGTAAAGGGACTGGCTACCCCCGGTTCATGGTATTATGGGACTTGATCAGTACCAGTATTCAGAAATGAATGCCGATACAGTTTAGCTGTGGCAAGTCTGTTGTATTTTAACTGTAGTAAGGAGCTTCTTACAGTTTAGGTGTTCTCAGCTTTGAGAGGACATCCTTTTTTTTTTTTCCTTTTTAGTTTTGGTCCTTAACTTTGGAATGACTGTTTTTTTTTTTGCTTCTTAGCTTAGAGTTGAGGTGGGGCACCAGAGAGACGACTAGCACAGGGTATCAGATAACCTAGCTAGGGGTCTGAATGCTAGGTGTGGGTGACTCCATGTTGTTGCTTGTCTGCTAGACAGTTTGCTTTCAGGAAATGTTGCAGTTTCCTTCTCAGAAGTCTTTTTCATGTGGTTGAGATAAAGCCAGGCTATAACTGCTCATCTTATTTCTTGGCACGTATTTGTGCAACGTGACCGATGTTACCATCCTGTGGTTGTTCAGGAAGACTGTAGAAATGTTCTGTTGAATATTTGTGATGTTTAGTTTACAGACTGTCACTGTAACACTAAATCATCACATCTGGGTTTGTTCACTAGCTGAGCTGCATTGGTCCTGACATTTCTTCAGCAGGTTTCCTCCTTGTGAAAGTTAATGCTGATCTTGTACCAGTGAAAGTACTGATGCTCACAACATAACATTACTGTCCTCCTTCATTGTTATGAGAGTGTGTGATCTTTTGACAATTTCTAGTAAGATACAATCAATGTCTTTTCCGGACGTTCTACTAAATTAGCTGTGATTGCTGAAGAAATGTCAAGACCAATGCAGTCAGGACTGACGCAAGTCCCTCCCATTTTATTACTACTGACAGCACTTATCTCCACTTTCAGTCTTTTTACCAAAAAAATGTTAAAAGGTAATGATATTCTTTTTGGGACAGGTGCCTATTTTTGTGTTTTTACTTGTGAAAGAGAGGAATGTTGGGTAAGGGGCGTAGGTATGTCAGGATCAGGTAAGTAGGGTAGGCAAGGAAGCTAGTCCTCACTCTCAGAACTGTTATCACCATCCCCATCTTCAGCTTGCTGTTGGGATGCTAGACTTTTTTTTTTGCCAGGCATTCCAGCGAGCATCTTCTCCATCCGCCTGAGGTGTGTACCAATGGTGCTTTCCACAATCTCACACACCATGCCTGTCATTTCCTGGTGGGTGAGAAAATTATCACCTCCTACAATACTCTCAAAGGGTACCATTGCACCAGCTGCTGGGGTAATGCTACCTGACTTGGAGGGTCTGGGTAGTACAAAGAGTGCAGAGGCAGTACTGCCAGTTTGGGTCCCAGATGTGCTGGACATCAGTGCAGCAGCTGTTGGGGGGGGGGGGCAGGCTGGGCTGCATTGGTTGGCCTGCCTCTCTGTGCTGTAAATCATTTTGTGAGTTGTCAGCAATTGATGTCATTAGAACGTTGTGACCACACATATAAAAATAAAAAAGAGAGAGAGAGATAAGGGGTGGGGAATGAGGGAAAAAAAGATAATTAGTACCATCATTTGTGACATACAATACATTGCTACAATATAAATAAAGGAATTTTACATCAAGTATACTTTTTAACAACTATAAACTATGACTGATGATTGCTCCAAGTAATCCTTACAAAATGAATTTATTGGAAATATACTTGATCAAATAATACAGATTAAGTTAAAAGCATGGCATGTATGCCAATTTTCTTGAAATTATTATGTAATATTTTTAAACTATTTTACTATATATTTGTTACCAATGGGATTTGAACCCACAACATCTGACTACACTATTACAATTGACTCCTACAATTGGCTTGAGCTACAGACTGAAGTGAACATATTTGATTTTACAGTTAAGATATGTATGCTCTATTTGCTAATAATGTATTCAACAGCAACACTTTAGCTAAAATAATTTTATTCTTTTGTGCTGTATACATACCTCTTACTTTTCTAAGTCTTTCCAAATGCGCAGCATGGGCATCTCTGTTCACTGCTATCTCCTGGACAGCTGTAAAAGAAAAGGGGAAAAAAAGAGAAGAGCATTATGTGTACCAGTTTTGGTTATATCCAGCTTTCTATCTAATTTTAAATATTTTATCTGTATACTTAGAGTTGTGGGATGTCAGCAGTCCTAAACTTATCCAACTACTTGTTTGAGTTATTCCAGCTTGCGTCTTTTCAGGTCACTATAGTGGTGCCTGTATTGCTCTGCAGTGCATGGAATTCCAGTCGCACTGGAGACAGTCTTGGCCACACTATTCCAAGCATCAGATTTGCATTGAGACCTAGTATTGTCCCCGTGCAGTAACCTACAGCTGTGGTGCTTCACAAGGAATGTAGTGAAAATTATAGACTCCTCCACACCCCATTTCTGAGCCCTAAATTGGGGAACTTCCCTTCTAGCTCCTGCCATGTCCGTACAGGGTCAACAGCAATAGTTAGAGTGTTATCCTGCCAGTTAGAAGCATTGCATTTTACAGCCAGTGCACAAACTAGAACAACTGTACCAACTGCGTTTGTGCAGTTTTAAGCAGAGAGCAACAGTGCCAAACACAGAGGAAGGCAGTTTATGAACTAGGAAGGGTAGTGTGACAGTAGACATTAGTTTTTGGTTTGGATGCTGCTGTACCTGTTAGTTGATTTAACTTTGCAGACATGTATGGGGGTATTAATTTTATGACCTGACACATTGTTGTGTCTTTACACACTGATAAAAGTAATTTGTACAATGTGGGATTCAACCCTATGCAAAATAGACAAAAAATATTATTCCACATAGGTGTTTCTTCATCCTTGCCACAGAGGAAGTGCTTGTCAGATATGCTAATTAATTTTATATATATATATATATATATGGTTTATACATTCATGTGTATGACCATCATTGAAGTATGAAGTCCATCCAAGGTCAGAAAAAACAATTATAATTACAGAAACATAATTGTCAGTATACCCTCAGTCACACATATAATTCGTACGAGCTCCAGTGCTATACATAGCTAATGTTATTTATAATTATGTTTACATTGTTCTTTATTTTTTAAAACTGAGTGGATAGTCATTAATAAAATTGTGAGTGTGCTAGATTAGAAGCCTGACTCACCTGTATCATGAACATTAACGTATACCACTTGCCACAGGGAAGGTTGAGCTACAAGTGTATTTTTTACATGCATTACTGTGCACAGTGCCCATTGCAACTGACACCTTGTTTTTTGACCTGCTCATTACTTGTACATATACATTAAAGAGTTTAGTGTTTAACCATGTATGTGTGTGACATGAAAGTTCAGAAAAAAAATGTTTAATTGTACAACCATAATTCTACTGATACACACAGTTACACTTTTAATATATATCTGATATCTTGTGCATGCTCAATGCACCTGCTAAAGATAGTTATTTCTTGGTGTAATTATTTTTCTAATGTAAATTTTTATAAGAAGTAAACTGAAACAGCAGTAATGAAATATTGGGCTTTGCTGTTTAGAACCCAGGATCACCTGTATTGTAACCCTTAATTTACACTTGCTGCCACAGGAACAACTAGACAGCAGCTAAATATTTTCACATTCATACTATGTATGTGCTCTGACCACCGCACAATGCTGCTTAGCATGTTTGCATGGTGGCAAACCCACCCATGATACAGTGTATCTGTTTTGAAATTGACAAGTGTCTCTTTGGTGTCTGCAGGTGTTCTGGACCTGCAGGTGCTGTTGACCGCTGAGCAACACCACTTAGCGGGGTTGTGTGATGGTAAGCAAAAGATGCAACAATGTATCCTTTATAAAACTGATGCCTGCAGGTGTTGTGGAAGCTTGCTGACCACCATGGAATGCACACGATGGAAGGCAAAAGATGTAACAATGTATTGTTTATGAAACTGACAAGTTTTGTTTGTTGCCTGGACCATTAGACCATGTTTGTATGAAGGTAAGTGACAAGCAAATGTGACAGGCAAAACTAAACATGCATTATTCTTGTAACAATTGTTTATTAGGTTTTATCAGTAAAAGATAAATGTGGGACTTGCGCCGTGATCTAAATATGTTTTATACTGAGTAGGGAATGGGTTGAGGAGACCTCGGAGAGGTGGAGATATGCTCTAGAGAGGAGAGGAATGAAGGTCAGCAGGACTAAGATGGAATATATATGTGTGAATGAAAGGGAGGATAGAGGAATGGTGAGGATGCAGGGAGTAGAGTTGGCGAAGTTGGATGAGTTTAAATACTTGGGATCAACAGTTCAGAGTAATGGTGAGTGTTGAGGAGAGGTGAAGAAGAGAGTACAGGCAGGGTGGAGGAGAGTGTCAGGAGTGATTTGTGACAGATGAATACCAGTAAGACTGAAAGGGAAGGTCTACAAAAGGGTAGTGAGACCAGCTATGTTATATGGGTTGGAGACAGTGGCATTGACAAAAAGGCAAGAGTCAGAGCTAGATGCGGCAGAGTTAAAGATGTTAAGATTTGCACTGGGTGTGACAAGGGTAGACAGGATTAGGAATAAGTATATTAGAGGGTCAGCACAGGTTGGACAGTTTGGAGACAAAGCCAGAGAGGCAATATTGCGTTGGTTTGGACATGTGCTGAGGAGGGATGCTGGGTATATTGGGAAAACGATGCTAAGGATGAAGCTGCCAGGTAAGAGGAAAAGAGGAAGGCCTAAGATAAGGTTTATGGATATGGTTAGAGAGGACATGCAGGTGGTTGGTGTGACAGAGTAGGATGCAGAGGACAGGAAGAAATGGAAACAGGTGATCCACTGTGGCGACCCCTAACCAGGAAAAGCCAAAAGAAGCAGCAGAATGTACGCTTCATTTTGTTTACCAAGTGTGCTGTACACACACTTGATTCACAGCTGTAATATGTGCAGTCTTGAGCATACAAGTAACTTGACATTACATTTAATGTATTTATCTATTTCATCCCGTTTGTGCTTGCTTGCTGCACACAAATATTAATATAAAAAAGAAAACGGAAGAAAAAATATAATGTTACGAAACACATTATAGGTTTTTACACATATCTGGATTTGAACTGTCAGACTACTGAACCTACAAAACACAGTATGTCTTAGCTCTCTTTTCCACAGAAAGAGCTTTGTAGCAAGAATGAAAATCATTGTGCATATAAACAAGTCCCATTTCCAGCACATTATTATACAGACATATAACACTTGTACACTCTCACTTGTTTGTATATGTGTTGCTTACATATTTAATGCAATGAATGATCACACAACCATTTATTTGCAGAAGTGCAGCTCTGTCTTCCCTTTATGTTGTGTCCATTCTTCTCTTATCTGTGCTATACCCTCACACGTGTAGTCTGTACAGCATTTTGTATCATTGTCCTTAAAGTGTATGACAGTATTACATGACAGTAAAATACAGTTTTCATTAAAAGAAGGAGAGTTTGGCTATTAGTGCATAGAAACTGAAAAATGTGTGCTGTTACTTCCATTTCAAAGCTCGATACAATTACTTCTACACTTTGTAAGTGGATCCTGGCTGACACACCCACTGCAGGTAGGGAATCTGAATTGTTGCTGTGTATTCCTTCTGCCACCCACTAATCATTCACAGTTGCAATCCATTAGCAACAAACATGGAGGTAGTGTCTACATTATATTTACACCTGCTACATGAAGCCAAAAGTTTTGGATTTGTCGATTCTCATTTGGATCTTCACAGTGTTCACAGGCCTGAATCTAAAAGCTATCCATGTAGCTAGGGAACTTGAAGGTGAGGTCAGTTGTGTATGTGGAGAACACTGAAGACGTCTGATATTAAGCAAGCAATAATGCCTGAGAGGGTGTGTGTTAATGTCTAATTAATGCCTGCCCAGTGGTGTTAAGAGGCCCGACGCTGCAGGCATTAATTACACATTAACACACACGCTGGAAGGCATTATTGTGCTTAGAGAATGTGCTCTGTGTAAAATTGTTGTGTTTTACGTACTTATATATTTTTTATTACTATAATTTTTTAGTATATTTATTTATTTAGTATATTTTTAATGTAAAATAGTTCCTCCCCCTAATTTTTCAAACTTGCTGTAGTATATGTTAATGGTGTTGGAGGAAGCATTTTACATCCAAAATATAACATTTAAAAAATAACGAGGTATTTATTTTATTTTTTAGTTTTTAGTCCCTTCCTAAATTGTTTGGTTGGCAGTCATTGGAGATTGTAATTACTAAATAATGACATACATTTGAGCTTCAGACTTTTATTTCCATCAGAAAATGCATGCTAATATAAATCCCTTAATTAAGCAACTTTGTAATTTTATAAGAGCAATAATTAAAATCTGTTTCTATTTTAGAGCCTTTGTTCCCCCTTTATTTTAGGCTTTATCCAGATTTATTCAGCTGAAAGATGCAGAGGTATGCTAACCTCTTTACTGCTCCTGCTGCCAGTAGTCACCTCACTCACTCACTCACTCACTCACTCACTCACTCACTCGCTCGCTCACTCACTCACTCACTCACTCACTCACTCACTCACTCACTCACTCACTCACTCACTCACTGTCACACACAGAAATGCATGCTAACAAAAACTGCTATTCTATCAACTTTCTAGGTTTATAAGAGCAATATTTAAAATCTGTCCCTATTTTTAACCTTTTTTTTCCTCATTATTTGGAGCTTTGTCCAGATTTCTTGTGCCAAGAGTTATGGTCGAGAGGTATGCAAATCTCTTATGTGATGCTGACAGGGATCGTTTGATCACTGTCACTCTTCACTTTCTCTCTCTGACACACACACACACACACACACACACACACACACACACACACACACACACACACACACACACACACACACACATACACACACACACACACACACTTTGTATTTTACACTCAATAAACAGCAGAAGAGCTGCTTAGTGAGTGTAAAATAGTAGCTCAACCAATCTATCTCTCACACTCATACATGCATACATTCTCACACACAGATATAAACACATGCACACACATTTCTTTTTATTTTACTTTTCTTTTTTTTTTTACATTTTACACTCTCTAAACAGGAAAAGCTCTGCTTAGCAAGTGTAAAATAATGGAGACCGTTCAGTTTTCTCTGCCGGAGCTCCACAGTGGCTTGATATGCTGCTGTGAAGTGGCAGACATATTTTTCAGCCGGCATTACTTGTACATTAATACCCTGCTATAGAACGCTCGTTCTCCAGTCAGGGTACTGATGTATAGTAAGCCCATTCTCTAATTTGGATTTATCTACACAGAACACTTCTGATCTTGCTAAAGTATGACTGTATTTTTCAAGTACATGCCATATTTGTTCACATGTTACAAGGAAAATATATTTTTATATATATATATATATATATATATATATATATATATATATATATTATGTATATACATATATATATATATATATATATACAGTTTACCTTTAGATGTGCGTATTGCACACAGGCGAATTGCAATTGTGCAAAAGGCAGTCTGTAAGATTTGCAAACGCCAAACGGAAAAAAGGTTTGAATGTGCAATGAGTGAATGCACAGTGAGATTCGCTCATTGCACATTCGACATTCTGGGGCGGATTGCACTGTAGTGGGGATCGGGAAATGGTTCCTTTCCTCACTGTAGTGTGATCTCGGAGTTAGAATAATAAAATAGGGGGTGTGGGGGTGCAGGGGTGCTTGCCCTCCTGCTTTACACTTGTTTTTTTTTTTTTTTGTTCGACATTGATGTTCGAAAAACAGAGAATCTGCTTTTCGATTTGCTGTTTTTTGAACATTAAGGACTGTCGATGTTTACATTTTTGTGGTTTTGAGTCGCTCATATGAGCACTTGAACCACTGTGATTCGAGGTTTTAAAGGTAAACATATATATATATATATATATATATATATATATATATATATATATATATATACATTAGAAAATGGAACTTTTGTCTGCATGCACTTTTTATAAGTTCACTGTTGACATAGGTATTTTTGTCAAGCATTTTATTTTCTCAGACAGATAACCTTGTTAACTTTCATTACAAGTGTTATTGTTACAACTGGGTTATCTTACACTCTTCCATGTTATTTCATTGAAATGTAATGTCCTATAGTGTCAATGACACAGGGTTATTAGGCTTCTGCGATGGCCCATAGACACCTCTAGGGGAGTGCTGGGCATAGGGAGAGGTGACTGGTTATTGTATAAAATTGTCTTTTCTGTTCTAAATGTGTACATAATGTGTGAGAAATTTTTTGAAAGCATTTATAATTGCCTGTTTTTTGGGGAGTGAGGGAGCCAAATGCCACTTGTGTGTTACCACAATAAAAGTTGTGTTCCAAGAGTTTTGCTCTTGAAATTGTGTAGCCATCCAGTTCTTTCTGTGGTAAACAATACATTACTCCATTGTAATTCCGTGTTTTGGGTCAAATATTGGTTTGTGTATGAGTAGGTAAGCCACATAACCTTAAATTTTAATACCTGAACTGTGTGTCTCCAGTGGTTAATACTGAAATTATATAAATGTATATAAGCCGGAATTACATTATGTGCTACTTATGTGTTGTATCCTTTTCTGTTTTATGTCACTTAGGAGTATGGCACACATGCATACCAATCCATGTAAACCCAATTTCAGTGACTCAGAAAATGACATAATTGTGCAAGCATTTAGGTGCCATGGTGCCTTTCTGCTTGAGAGAGGACGTGGGGATATGTCTGACAGAATGCAGATTTAGAACTAGATAGTCAGTGATGCACTGTAGGGGTTTGCAGCAGGACTTATGATCAGGTACATCACAGGGCCACATATATGATTTTATCAGCCCAGAGGAGAACAGCTGCAGTTGCCTGTGAACAGCTGGCTACAGGGGGGCCTGCTAGAGAGCCAACACTGACACCGAATGAAGACTTCCTGTCCACTGTCAGAGATCCAGACAGCTCAGTGGAAGGTGCACAACAATGTGATTGATGTTGGTGCTGATGTTTCTAGGAGGACAAGTATGTGCCAGTAGGTGCTGCCAGGTAAGCTTACATATGTCAGTTTATAAGATTTATTTTTGTAATTGTAAAATATTGAAAGTAATAGTACATGTTGTTTTAATTCTTTTTTTTCAGTGAACCAGTTGATACATTGATACTGTTAACAATACATTTGTGTTCATTACACATGGGCTTTGGGTGGAAATGGCAGCAAAGTTTCAGTTAAAAGTATTGTTAATGGACATAGAGGCAAAAATTCTGCCTCCCCCATGTTATTGGAATTGTTAAGATTTTGTCCTTACCTTTTGCTTAACTTCTTCCAGGACCTCACTCCCTACCAAGTGCGAAGTCAACTGCACATGGTAAGCCAAACATTTTTATTTGATTATTGATGACCATTTATCAGATATATGCATTTATACATATATGTGAGGTGGGTGTCATGAGTGTTTGTATTGTTGTACCATCTGTGATAGTGGCACCAGTGTTAGTTTGGTATCATATATTTAATTGTAGTGTGGGTAATAATTTCTTTCCTGTGTTTGTTGCTTATTGCCATAGGTGATCCTGACAGTGGAAGTGTAGGACTCTTACCACCTGATGTCAGAGTATCGGCAGACTCTGATGATGATGGTGGCCAAACAGAGGAATAGTCAGGGTGGGGTGCAGAGGTTGAATCTGACACTGAGGTTGACATTAAGCCATCCCCTGTATTTCCATCAGACATAGCCAGTAGGCGTATGCATACCTACTCCAGTGAGACTCAGATATTGGAAAGTCCGGCAGTTGCAAGAGTTTTAATTTGGAACCGAGTCTGTGTGATGCCAGCAGTACACAGCCTTTAAATGGGTAAGTAAAGGTTGTGAATGTTGCCTGGCATCAGTGTTACTGTATGCATGTGCATAAGATGAAGATTTTACTCCCTTAGGTGGTGAGTGTGTGTGTGTGCTATCCATTGCCTCTTGGCCAGGGCGAGGGCATACTGAGCACCCCTACATCTGCCTACACCCACAACAGCTGCTGGTCCCCCCCCCTTGACTTCTCATCTGTATGTGGCTGTGGTGACCTTGCCAATGGCGGTGGGATGTGTACCTTTTCCCCTTGGTGTTCCTGCTGAAGCTGTTTTCTCAGAATAATATTGTGAAGGATGGCACAGACAGTGGAAATTTCAGCAGAAGTATGGGAATTGTACTACAGGGCTCCCTCAGATGTATCTAGGTACCGAACCATGACTTCAGCAGCCCAACCACACATTCTGTGATATTCCTTGTTTGAACTTGTGCCTTATTATAGCATTCTTCAATTGGTGTGTGTGCATTTCTGATGGCCATTATCAGCCACAGTTCAAGTTCCTAATCTGCATCCTCCAGTAAATGACCTGTGGGGTATCCCCCTAGAAAACATCTGATAGAGTTGTGCCAGATATGTGAATCATGTTAACTGCCTGGGTTGCAAGCACACACATTCAGGATAATTCCCTTAGTGTTGCACACGACCTGGCAGTTAATGGAGTGGATGACGTTTCTGTTTGTATATACCCTTCCCTGTTTTCCGGGTGGTGCTTTGATTTCAATGTGCATGTGGTCTATGGCAATCAACACTCCAGGATAGTGTGCTATGGAGTGGAACTCCTGCATAGTTGTGGCTCTGTCCTTTGGTGTACAAGGAAATTCTACGTAGGCACTGGCATGCTGTAGCTTAGCATTAAGGAATTCATAGGTTCATAGGTTTATACTAGGCTATCTGCCCTAGGGCATTTATAAGCCTAGCCAGAGTGTGTTTGGCTTTTGCCACCCATTTTAAATTAATTTTGCTATGCCCTTTTTCGAGGTTAGTATACTGTGCCTCTGTCTAACAGTGACACAGAAGTGATACCCGGGGTAAACCTACGATCTCCCATCCACTCATCAAGATTCCTCTTGAAGAGAATCAATGAGGGACTCTGCCTAACCTGGACTGGGATTTTATTCCAGAGTGAAGGGAGCCTCTGGGTTCTGAATCTGTCCCTCCAGCATGTCCTATTTATTTCAGTGCTGTGGTTCAAGTCTCTCGAGCACGTAGCTCGATGGGATTTGGATTTTCTGAGGTGCAGCATGTCCATTAATTCCGGGTTGAACATGGCTTTATACGTCAGGCACAGATCGCCTCTGAGCAGGTGGTATGCTACTGAGTAGAGCTGGAGTTTCTTTAACCGGGCAGCATATGGCATCTGTTTAAGCCCTTTGATCCTCTTGGTGAGGTACTTTTGGGGTCTTTCCAGTTGCTGCAGATGTCTGGTAAGGTACATCCCAAAAGGGGCATTGTACTCAATTATGGGCCTGATGAGGGATGAGTAAAGAGGCACGATGACCTCCCCTGATCTAGATGTGAATCCCTTCATGATTAGGTGGGCTATATAAAATGTTTTTCTAACCACTTTGGCCACGTGGTTGTCAAATGAGAGATTGCTATCAACTTGGGTCCGCAGGTCCCTAATTACTCTTCTGTACTTAATGGATTACCACCTATGTGGTAATTTGTGGGCACTTTGTTTTTGCCAAAGGGGATGACTGTACACTTTTTGGCGTTTAGCTTGAGGCCATGGCTCTGGCACCAGTTGTCTGTTTCTATGAGGCCCTTTTGGAGGATGCTAGTGTCAGCTGGAGAGTCGATTATGGCACCCAGTTTGCAGTCATCTGTGGACGTGGTCAGCCACAGTCCTTCCGTGTTGGCCTGTACCTCTGAGAAATATATACCGAACATGAGAGGTCCCAGGACTGAGCCTTGTGGGACACCACTTGTAACTGGTTTGGAGTCTGACATGGCTCCAGCAATTCTAACCATGTGGGTTCTGTCCTTGAGCCAGTTTGCAACCCATCTAGTGACATAGGAGTTTATATTTAAACTGGTGAGCTTATCTATAATCCCGAGTGGGGTATTGTATCGAAGGCTTTTGCAAGGTCCAGGTAGGCTGTGTGGACCACCTTCCCCTTGTCAATGGCCTTGGTGGCTGTTTCAAAGAAATCGACCAGGTTTAAGAGGCAGGATCTGCCCTTAACAAAGCCAAACTGGGTAGGATCCAGTGTCTGTAAGTCCCCAATATCTTTATTTATGAGATCCATGATGATCCTTTCCATAGCTTTGCAGACCAAGCTAGTCAGGCTTATGGGGCGATAGTTTCCAGGATCTGTTGAGCACCACCTTTGTGGAGAGGGACCACTGTTGCTGTACTCCACTCTTTGGGTACATATCCTGTAGTAAGGCTGAGATTGAACAGTAGTTTTATGTTTGGGTTTAGCTCTTCTTGGAGTTCATGTAGGACGCAGCCCGGGACACTGTCTGGTCCCATTGATGCTGTGTTTTTTGCTTTGGAGAGGGCAGCTCTTACCTGAGCATCTGAGATGTCAGGGGGGCAGCACTCCGCTGGGATAGATATTTGCCCTTTTTGGTGGGGAGGGGGGGAGGAGAAGTTTGCGCTGAACATGTCAGCTAGGATGTTGGCAATGTTTGTAGGTTCGGTGTATTTTTTGTCATTTTGGACTAATTCTGAGCATATCTGGGAATTCCCACCCAGGTTCCTAACATAACTAAACAAAGCCTTGTGATTATCCTTAGTGTCCTGTGCAATTTTTCTCTCAAAGCTGGCCTTAGACAATTTTATGAGTGCCCGTAGCTTTTTGCTAATACTGATCAGAGATGCCTTCCCTTTTTGGGATTTTGCTCTATCATGTAGTAGCTTCCTCCTTCTGTTGTATAGTTTGTTTATGGCTGGGGTCCACCAGACAGGATGTCTGCCTTTGGAGGATTGGGTCTTGGTTTTATTTGGGATTGCATGATCCATGCATTCCTGAAGGTGTTCATAGAATGCGTTTATAAAGGATTCTGCGGTGTGGGCCATATTTTCCGGGGGCTTTGAAGGATTCCACCTCAGTTTTGAGGAGTGTGAAATTTGCTTTAGAGAAGTTTTTCACTGTGGTTTTCTGGGCAGGGGGTGGGGTCGGGATGTGAATATCCAGTGAGATTAGTTTATGGTCTGATCTTACCAGTGAGGGATACACTTCTGGTCTGGAGCATAGAGTCCCCATGTTGGTGATGATCAGGTCCAGTATGTTTTCCCCTCTTGTGGGAGTGGTAACAAGTTGTTCCATAGCATCTGAGTTTATAAATTCTAGGAACCTTTGGGCTATGGTGTTGGAGCTAGAGTAATGCTCCCAGTCTATGTTTGGGTAGTTGAAGTCGCCAATATAATGGTGTTTGGAGAGACCTTCATATTTTCCAGTGTTCTCAGGAAGGCTGAGTGGGGTTCCTGGGTTTGGGAGGGTGGTCTGTAGCAGGCTATAAACTGGAAGGCAGTTTTGCCCACTGTTAGTTGCACATGAATAGTCTCTGATGCTTCGTGCTGTGCCACCAACCTGGAGGTTTGGGTATCTTTGACGAATATTGATACTCCCCCCCTCCTTTTGTGGTCCGGTCCAAGTTTTGGGGCCGAAAAGCATGGTATGAGGTATAACCTGGTAGTGCTGGGGGTGCTCTCGGGAGCCTTGAACCAGATTTTTGTTACTGCACAGATATCGATGTTCTCCATGCTAGGGAGAGTTTCGAGTGTGTGCATATTGAGGTTTAGACTTCTGGCGTTGAGTAGCATTACTCTTAGTTTCTTATCCCTTGTGATACCTATGGAGGTGGGTTTGTCTTTTGAGCCTTGCCTAAAAAGGGCACTATGGGGGTGGCAAGAGCCTTTGCCAATATCCGAAAGCCCAGGGCTGACAGGTGCAAGCCGTCCCTAGCGAAGCATCGTGGCTTGTCGAGCATGTCATCCCAGGCTGACAGTCATTGGATCCCCTTTGAATGACACCAATACTTAAGCCAGTTGTTGAAATTGATCATCTTGTCTTCATATTGTGGCATCATTCTTGGTGAGGGTAAGATGCTACTCAAGGTCAAGGTCATATCGGCCTGGGCTACATGCTCAGAGAGCTCCTCTATGTCTCTTTTCATGTAGTCCAGGGAGGTACATCTCAGGTCATTCACATCAGCATGGACAATGACTGAGTCATATTTGTACTTGCCTTGGAGTGACCTGAGTGCTTGTGTTATGTGGCGGATCCTAGCGCCCAACAGGCAGCTCAACGTGACCTTCTCCTTGTTCAGCCTAGTGAGCGGGATGTCAGTGTGCCTGACGATAGAGTCAGCTATTACAAGTGTATCAGGTGTGTTGTTTAGCCTTAAGGGCTGTGACTGTTTGGCACACTGGCTTTGTAAGCTATGTGTTGCACGTGTTTTGTTTTGGTGTAGCGGTTGCTTGGGTGTCTGCTTTGGAGGTCTCTGCTGCTTAGGCAGATTTTTATTTAGAGCCTCCGAGTATGTTTTTGTGTGTTTATGTGTTTGGTTTGCTGTCATGGTAGGTCTATGTGAGACTGGAATTGTAGTGTGTGAATTGATGTAAGATCCTGGATGCTGATACCCGTGACACCCCCAGCATGTTCCTTGTTGGTCTCTGAAAGGTTTCTGTAGCAAATATTCTAAGTGCTACATATATCTTAGTCTCCACAGGTATTGGTTCCCCTCAGTTTGCTCTTGTTCTCAATTGAGGATGAAAGAGGTTTCAGAGTTCCTGTAGTGTGTCTCTATTCACCCTGTAGCACTCTGCAGTTTCTACCTCATGCAGATCATGAAAAGTTAAATGGGGCCTAAACACCCTTGTCCTTCTTGGCTGATGTCTGTTAGCAGCAGTATAGACATCGGCCTGCTGCACATACACATGAATAAGAGCAACAGCAGCCCCTAACATTCTTTCTGTGTAGAGTAGTTTCCATGGCTGTATTCCAATAGGTTTTGAAATTTGAAGACAAAACCTGCACTAAGTCTACACGGTTGCTTGTTGAATAGCTCCTCCATCTTGGATTGGTTGATTAGCATACATTTCAGCTGCTTATGCTGTAATTAGCATGCCATAATATTTACGGTATTTGCTCAGCTCAACATGGTGTGTAGAGCCGCTTACTGAATACAAAACGGTGTGCTATTGTGTGTGCATCACACCACGACAAGCACTCAGTCTTAGCAGAATGCTTTACTGAGTTTGGACCATGTTTTAAAACAAAAGCACTCTGGCTGTGTAGGGCTGTAATGCTTTCTGCATGTTTAAACCTGCTACTACACAGGTGAGGAAAAAGGTGGAGGCGTCTTAATCTTAATACAGAAAAGATTCGCATCAAAGCTGGTGAAGCAGGATAATGCACTAGAGCTTCTTCATGTCAAAATAACTATCAGAACTGTCCCGTAACATATATTAGCTAGCTATAGAATTCCCTCTGTGACCCAAGAAAGCCACAACTCCTATCTACAGGAATTGGAATAACTCATTTTTAAACCAAATACCATCTTCCTAGGTGATCTAAACTATCCAGCTATAGACTGAGAAACCGCCAGCACTAGTACACAATTCCTGGTCTTTGTCAATACAAATTCCCTGGAACAATTAGTCAGAGTCCCCCCTCTGGGAAACAACATCTTGGATCTTGACCTTAATGGGGGTCATCTTGCACTATCCCTTGTGTATCTTCATCACTTGTTAAGTATGTGTTAAGTATGATCATGAAGCTATCTTAGTCAAAATAAAATTGAAATCAGAGACCCCTTACACCCAAGGTAAGTTTGGAAATTTCTCTAAGACAAACTAGCTACTCCTAAGTGACACTTTGGCAAGCCTCAAATCCCCACCAAACCCAGTTAACTCCATTGAATGCATGTAAGGAGCTGTATAGATGCAGCTGTAGTCTGCAAGAACAAGCTGGCAACAAACCTCAGAAACAAACCCCCTTGATGGAACATACTATCAACAAGCTTTACAATAAAAGAAAGAGAATTTTGACCAAAAAAGAGCATTTGTCAGAATGATAGAGCCCTCATCACTGAAATAAACAAACTGCTCAGTAGTTTAATAAAGTCTATCAAAGCCAAGTTTGAGATAAAAAATAGCCACTCAAGCCAAAGACAATCACAAGGTCTTTTTATTTATGTTCATAATCTCAGAGGCACAATGCAACAGTTTGCTGAGTTGATTGTGAACAATGTTACCTACACCGAGGGTGAAGATATAGCAAACCTACTGACTGATAAATTCAGCTTTAACTTTACCTATTTTCCCCCACCCTCCATCTGTCCCTAAAAATATACCTGAAATTGACTTACTTACCTTCACCTGTCACACAAGATCAAGTTCTGAAAGTGCTATCAAAAGCTAAAAATACAGGTTTTGTACCAAGTGAATGGAGAACAGCTGCAGTCATTCCTCTGCATAATGGAGGCCCTTCCAAAGACTCAGACAATTACAGACCCGTACATCTGATCAGCCTCATATGCAAGGACATGGAAAGGCTTATCATGGAACTAATCAGTAATTTTTTTATTTTTATTTTTATTTATTGAAGTTATCCTTTGTTGACCAGGTTAGTGCCACTAGTCTAGTAGCCTGTTTTCAGGGGAGACCTGAGGTGGTATTTATAAGGGTCTATATTAGATAAACAAAGTTTCAGAACTTCGAATACCATATGGTTGACACCATATGATCGAAGTTCTGAAACTTCGAATATGTAAAAAAAAAAACAAAAAAACAAAGTAAAGAAAATTAAAAGTGTTTAAGCAGGGGGGCAAGCCCCCCTGCACCCCCATGTGGGGCCCCCCCCGCTAATTAAATATACCAACTCCGAGATCGCACTTTAACAGAGAATGGTGCGGAAAGGGAAGATTTCCCTGTCCTATGTTGTAGCGTTATCTCAGAGTTGGTATATTTAAGTAGTGGGTGGTATGGGGGTGCAGGGGGGCTTGCGCCTCTGCTTACAGCACTTACCTTTAGTCGTTTTTTTTTTTTTTTTTTTTTTTTTAGATATTTGAAGTTTCAGAACTTCAATCATATGGTGTCGACCATATGGTATTCGAAGTTCTGAAACTTCGTTTATCTAATATAGACCCTATTTATAATACTATAGGATATTTGGCTAGGGCAGTCAGGAAACTTCCCCTACTCTCTTTGATAGGTGCCAGCACAAGCAGATGAGGCCTCAGTTTAACAGTTTGTCCAGACAGCAACTGAATGTGCCAAAAACAAAAGAAAGAATGTAAGGGGGAAGGATCGGATGAGAAGGAAATAAATGTGGAAAAGCATAAATATAGTGGCAAGTATAGAGATCTCCTGGAACAACCTCATGTTGATCAGGATCTGACACAGGAGTGGTTAAGGAGACATGAGTTGAAACCAAAGGATGCAAGATTAATAGTGGCAGCCCAGGATATTGGACTATGTACATGTTGGTTAGCAAAATCCATTAAACATTGGGGAGAAAAAAGCAAATGCAGGTTCTATAAAAAATAATTTGAAACAGTCACACATCTTGTTGTTGGGTGTGATACACTCATTGCAGAGGGTCTGTCTCTAAAAGGCACAATAATGTGGCAAGAATGTTGCTATGGGGATTGTGCAAGAACTACAATATAGAAGTAGCTGAGAATAATTGTAAACATGAACCATAAAGCATTATAGAGAAGAATGAAGTGTACATTACATGGGATGGGTGTATATCACTTCAACGAAATGGCAGAAGTTCGAACACCATATGTTCAAACTTCTAACCTTGAAGTGCAAAACCATCAAAGGCTTAGAACAGCGATTGTTGTCCCAAGGAAAAAAATCACTGTTCCAAGGAACACACACACAACACAAGCACACCAAAAAAACAGCAATCCACACACATACACTTAAAATCCTACATCTAACCCTACACTAAACTGTACATACGCTACTATCTATCCACTTACCTTAACCCAAACCCTAACCCTAAAGTCCATCACTATCGCACACTCACCTGACCCGCGCCCTAACCCTAACTCACCTATCCCGCCCTAACCCTAAAGTCTGTCACTATCGCACACCCACCTCACCAGCGCCCTAACCCCAACTCACCTATCCCACCCTAACCCTAAAGTCTGTCACTATTGCACACCCACTACACCCGCGCCCTAACCCTAACTCACCTAACCCGCACCCTAAACCTAACGTCCGCACAATCGCACACTTACCCGAACCCGACCCGTAACTTTCCACCACAGTGCTGAAAATCGCGAAGCCACAGAAACGGCCCACCAAATTCTTTCCCTGGGAAAGAATTCGGTGTTCTGCAGCTTTGCGATAATCAGTTTTCGAACTTCACAGTTTGAACATATGGTGTTCATACTGCTGAAGTTTCAATGAATTGATAGGAACCCACATGGGATCACCCATTGACAACAATTAAAAAAAAAGATGTGAGAAAACCAGATATAAAATCAGATAATAGTAGTCCATGAAAAAAGACAAATGTAGCATTAATCCCTGAAATTGCTACACCTAGCGATTACAGTATCTCATGTAGAGAGAGACATAAAGTCATAAACTATCAGGATTTACAGACAGAAATGAGTGTAAGATGGAGGAAAGATATACAGACAGTTCAAATAGTAAGAGCAAAAAAGAATCTCAATCATATTTAGATATGCTTCCAATACATGTAACTCCATATGAATTGCAGAAGGAGGCAATTCCGGGCACATTGTGGGTGCTGCAAAGAGCACTTTGGGTTAACATCAGAGATTGAAACAATACTAATTTCATGAAGTTTCTTTATACCCTGACTTAGGAATGGGGACCATTCCTGTCATTGTATTAGATACGCAAAATATTTGGAGAAATTAAACCAGGAGATACTTTACTAAAAGGAGACAAGGCCTAAACAATATGTCCTACATGGACAGCCTCAAAGCTCTGTCACTAAACTCAGTATCCTACAGATTGTTAAGGGTGGCCTGTGTCTGGCATACAAGACATCCTTCAACCCATTACTGATGGACCTACTGCTCATCAACAAGTCAAGTGGCATCAAAAATACTCAGTCCAGGGACCTAAACCTCTTCTGCAACATCAATAGAACAATTTGGAAGAGGCATATCTCATAGATCTGTAACTAACTCCACATGCTCATAAAACAAAGCTCATCCTTGTCCATATTCAAGTGCAACGTAGATCTGTGGATGGGTAAAAAAAAAAAAATTACCCCCTGTGATACTAATAGATAGAGGCAGCTCCGAAATGCTTTATCCCAAACATGGATCCCCTCAAGTTATCATGATATGATCTCAGTTATTCTCACTGTGGGGCAATATATAATTATCAACCATTGGATATGTAAGGTCAATATAACATCAACAGGATAGATTAATTTAAGCACCAAAAGGGGAACTGTCTGGTTTAAAATGGCTCACAAGGGCAGCTAGCCTAGTACTTACCTATGAACCTGAGGGAGGGAGAGAAAGACAGAATCTTGCATACTCTGGATGTCTGCAGGCAGCTCAGATACTACTTAAAGTTCTTCAAGAAGGCCGTTCAGCTATTTTTTTCCTATAAAGGTAAGAAAAAAGGGGAATGTGTTGGTTGATTGACAGCATTTTCAGCATGTTGGTTGATTGACAGCATTTTCAGCATGTGCTAAGTGACTGAGGAAATCTGGGAGAAACAACTTTTGTCGGCAGTGGAAGTCTCTTTTTGCTCCACTGTTGTGTGACCTTAGATTAGGTATATTTAAGTTTGGGGGTGTGAGAGTGCCCCTCTGAGGTTTGCCAAAAGTTGCTTTGGCCATTTTTTTGTTGTTGTTGTTTTGAATGTTCAGAACTTGATGACAGAATTGTAGATCAACTGACATGAATCCAAAAAAAAAATGCCAATCAGCTTCAAAGCAGGCAATTTCTAGATGGTTGTCTCTCACTACTTATTTCTGCCATTCTCACCATAACAAACAACTCCCAGACATGGTTACAGCCCACTGTACCCTAGTTTTGGCTTTTTCTGTGACTTTTCGGAAAGGGGTTAACTCTAGAAGTGTTATAGCTTCAGCAGTTTGGTCCTCCATATATAGTTTCAAAAAAGCATTACAAACTGGATTCCTTTTTTAGGTCCAGAACAGAATTTGTTATGACTAGTGTCCAAGGGCTCCTAGATTCTTAAGTTCCTTCCTCCTTGTTAGATATTTCTAACTTATGGTAATCTACCCAAACAGCTTAGGATTCTGTGCTAGTGATCTAAATGATGAACACAGTACAGTTGTATAAACAAACTTACCATGACAGCATATGTTCTAATAGATCACTGTTGCAGTAGATGTCTCATCCGAACATCCCCTTGTTCTTTTCTAGGTCTAGTGACAAGGTGTGGATGTATATTTACCTCTTGCATATACTTTTACATATGCATGTGTGTGTGTGTGTGTGTGTGTGAGTATACATATATATATATATATATATATATATATATATATATATATATATATATATATATATATATATATATATATGTATATATATACATACACACACACACACACACACACACACATATATATATATATATATATATATATATATGTATACTCACACACACACACACACACACACACACACACACACACACACACACACACACACACACACATCCACGAATGTTGGGTGCTGGACACTGGAGTGAATGGACAGTGCCCCGACTCCCAGTAGAGTGACACTATTTGGTCGAGACAGACAAGTGGATGACTGGTGTGCAAGATTGACAATCCCCAAGTAGGGGAATATTTCCTTTCCTCGGGGATTGCGTAATCTCAGAGTTAGTATATATAATTAGCAGGGGGTGAGGAGTTGTCCCTGCAAAAACACTTGCCATTGGTTTAGTCTTCTCCAGAGTAATCCTCAGACCACATGCAGAATGAGTCGATATTGATGAGTTCAACATTATGAGATTGATCTCCTGGGTGTTGGGGTACTGTCTGTTCGCTCTAGTGCCCTACATCCATCTATACATATATAACTATATATATATATATATATATATATATATATATATATATATATAAATATATATATATATATAT
Source organism: Protopterus annectens (assembly GCF_019279795.1). Taxonomy (NCBI): domain Eukaryota; kingdom Metazoa; phylum Chordata; order Ceratodontiformes; family Protopteridae; genus Protopterus; species Protopterus annectens. The sequence goes on from NC_056725.1 coordinate 822,093,378, forward strand.
ATATATATATATATATATATATAAAAATATATATATATATATATATATATATATATATATATATATATATAAAAAAAAAAATATATATATATATGTGTGTGTGTGTGTATATATATATAATATGTAGATATATGTATACACATATTTATATCTATATATGTAGATATATGTATACACATCTCTCTCTCTCTATATATATATATATATTTAACATATATATATATATATATATATATATATATATATATATATATATATATATATATATATATATATATATATATATATATATATATATATATATATATATATATAGATATATATTCCAATTCTTTCACTGAAAATAAGAAACAATTTTGTAGGAAAGGAACTCCTTCACAGTAGTATCATCATTCAAAGCATTATAAAAAAATAAATTACAACTCAAGATTTACTTCAAAAAGACAGATACAAGTGAAGAGTCTCAAAACGACTGCTGTCTTCCCTTTTTCTTTTCACTCACCTCAATATGCAAAAGTAGAGTTTCAGAATTATGTTTCGTCTGAAACAAATAACAGAGAAGAATTAGTATTACAAACAAATTAATAGGAGTATTCAATAGAATTTGTTCAGAAACCTCAAGGGCAACTTCTTCCATAGACAACCTGTTAATAACCATTCAGTCAATGGATCAGATTTTTAAATAGAACATTGCAAAGGGCCCATTTCATTTAAAAAGGGGAATTTAAATTTACTGCAAGCTCTTTCTGGTTTCAGTGAAGAAATAGACCTCAGGACTGGTCCCAGAGTTATCAGATCTGAAGAGGTTCATAAATGCAAAAATTGTTCAGGTTGGTGACTCCGAAAACACTATTTTTTTTGCATTGGCCATTCCTAATACTTTTAGACTATTTCAGTACTCTGAAGTTAAGTTTGTTTAGTCTTCCATTAATCTTCATATTTATGCATTTTTTTCATAAGGCTGGGATACGTGATTCCTGAATAGACCTACTTGTGAAAATGGGTATTGGGAAGGAAATTCAGCTGGCTGCTATTTTTAGGAAACCACTAGGAATTTTATATGGAGCTAGTGTACTTGGTTAAATTATTTTAAGGCATTTCTTGATTGTTATTAACATGCATTCCTCTGTTTCCCAGTTATCCTTATTTTTGTAAAGATGCCTTGCACTAAGGCCAACACAGAAGGAAATGTCTTTTTTTAGAGATGGTCAGTTCAGGCAGAATCCTTTTTGAGTTATACATTTCCTTACATACTTGTTCTTTAAGAGCGTATCACTAAAACATCGCTAAAACTAATTCTTTATTTATGCCAAAAGTAGTGTCATCTGTTCTCTTGAATTAGTCACTTCAACCAGCAGCATTTTATATGAACCTATAACAGAATCCCAATTCATGTTAGGTAGAGCCTCTCACTGACCCTCTTCAAGAGAAATCTTGACGAGTGGATGGGAGATTGTAAGTTTACCCCTGGGATCTCTTCTGTGTCCCTGCTAGACAGAGGCACAGTAAACTAACCTTAAAGGGCTATCCTCTGTGACCTACTATACAGAGGCACAGTTAACTAATCTAAAAGGGAGGCAAAAGCCAAACACACTCTGGCTAGGCTTATAAATGCCCTAGGGCAGATAGCCTAGTATCTGCCTATGAACCTATTAACAGGATATTGGAGAAAACTGTAACATAGTTTTGTACAGTCACAATATAATATAGTATTTAAAAAATAACTGTTTTGTCTTTAAAAGGAAAGTAAGGTATATCTGTCTTGAAACCAAGATTAATTAAGTAACTATCCGATTATATTCCCTTTTGTCAAGATAAATACAACAAAGCACTGCACAGTCCTGTTAGAGCCCATTCTTCTTGGACAACAGTTACATCACTGCAGCATATTTTAGAAATATGTCCATTCAGGACATTTTAGAGGAAGCTGTCTAGACCACATTCCATATATTAACAAAGTATTATAAGCATGTAGTCCAGCTAAGGGGCAGGACAGGATCTGGCATGATTGTGCTGCAGGACATCCTGTAACTGGCCTTTGGGAGTACCCCTTTTACTGGCACTAATGCTAACCAGATTTTGGGATGCATTGTTGTACTTCTTAAAGTAAGTCAGAAGACTTGTTTGAGATACTCACCATAACAACATATCTTTGAGGAGAGGTCACTATTGCAGTAAAGCTACCCCCTTTCATGACCCCCTTTGGTTGAGGATTGTTATATACTTTAATTATAGTTGCCAGTTGTATTGCTAACAATAGGTTGCTGATGTCTTAACTCATCAGAGCTGCAGTAGTTTAGCATGAGCTCAATTGGCAGAGAACTGGTAAAAGGTGTTTTTTCCCTTTTTTTTTTTCTTTTCTTTCTTTCTTTCATTTTTTTTAATTTTGTTACCTTGGAGATATGTATAGAGATCTGGAACCTTCACATCTGGAATGGCAAGGTGGACTGCCTCCTGCAAAAACAACTGTTTTGCAGTGTTTTGTGAACTGCAATTATTCAAGTTTTTGAGTTTATTTTCCGATATTTCATTTACGTTTTGCATTTCAACTATGGGAAATATTGTATTTTCATAGTAAATCACTAATAGCTGTTCTACGTATTCTGAGTCTGTTAAACTGTCATTTCAAAACTGCACATACATAACATTTTAACATTTGTCTACCAGAAGGAAATCTCTCTCCATGGAGGGTTTTAGCCATGAAGAACTACAAATTGTGCTTGCCAGCATTATTCATATCAGAACTTCTTGCCAAATGTATCATTACTTTCACTGATGTGAGACCAGCAGCAATGTTACAGGAAAAATTAAGGCAAGGCCATACCAGTGCAAGTGCACCCTGAGGCACAGCTGGTTCAACTAGCTCCCTGTGCAGGCCCCATGAAGCTATGCCCCACCCCTTCAGCAGAGCTGAAAAAAAGGACTTCTGTAGGTAGCCAGTTGGCTTCCTCCATGCTCCAACCAGCTCTTCAAGTAAAGATCAAAAAAGATAAAAAAAAAAAAATGTTCTACACACCAGTTTGGTGGCCAGATACATTCCCCTGCCCCAGGAACCAGTCAGGCCCTGTTTCTACAACCTGCCCTGACTCACCTCCTTTCTCACATTTTATTTTATAAAAAAATCTTTTTTTCATTTTAATTTGGAGCAAAGTGCTCGCTGCAAAGATAGCAAGCAGTTGCTTCAGTTTGTTCCTCCCACAGAACATTACAGCACTCAGGTTTTAGTTGAAATAAAAACATTTGTGTTTGCTTTTAAACTGTAGCAAACTGCCTGCTACAATGTAAGAAGCAGTTGCTATACTTTATACCCTACATGGAGTGCTACGTTGGTCAGAAATGTGTTAAACTGCTGCAACCTGCTTGCTACACTGTAGCAAGCAGTCACTACAGTTAAGACCACACAGAGAGTGGCTACAGTACTCAGGTTTGACTGCAAATGCAATACCTGCTTTTAAAAGCCAGTATGCATTAAAGAGAAACTGGGATTGGCTGACAGCACCACCTAAAACTTTGCATCCTGGGCAGTTTCTCCTTTTAACCTACCCTAGCTACACTTCTGAGTAAACCCAGATGTTATGATTTACCATGACCTATCTTTGAAGATACTGTTGTGTGTATAGTGAACCTCTTAGCACTGAAACAAATTTACAGGATGTCTGACCTTGTTAAATGTGTTCTTATCCATATCATCTTTCAATGTGACAGTTTCACAGGTCTTTGTGTCATTTGCAAGAAGAAATATTTCCTTCCAGCCTCTCTGCAAAATCATCAGTATGTATTTAAAGAGGGAGGTAGAAGATAGAAGACCAGTGTTACTGAGAAGGTTTTGTCTAAATGCTTTGCCGTTTTGTTTTCTGTCAGCAGGAGAAGTACCTGTCTTTATGTGATATTGTCAAGTGATTTTAAAGTAGAGGGATATGTCTCAATGGAATACTTTGTGGATATATCTGCAGTATTTATCCACAAACATTATAGTTTACATTTGCATTATAGAGTCCGAACTTTTTCAGCAGACTTGCCCTGCAGGACATCCTATCCTAGGCAATTACTTGACTTTGTCTGCCACCTACAGGGCCTTATTTATAAACTAATAATCAAGCACTTTTAGAAGTCTTTACTAAGTAAGACTGTGACAGCTTCAGTATTTGACTGTTTACCATATTTAAAGACCTTCAGGCAAAATATCTGAAGTACATTTGTTATTTACATGCATTCCACTCTCTTCAAGTGTTGATGTACTTTTGTTTTTATTAATTTAAGTATGTATCTTATGTGTTTTTTCCAGTTATTCCTCAACGCTGGATCTGTCCTCAGATCTGGCTTTGGCCTCTTTCTTAGACTTAGGATCCATAGCTCAGGTTCCTCCCCTTACCCACAATCCCCTCCTATCCCCAACATTATCTTAGATCGCATTTGCCGCTCTTTGAGAACAGATGTAGGTCGCTGGCTCAGGCTCTTTCAGTTAAGTACTTTTGTGGGTAATCTCCAAATGTAGTACCTCGCAGTTAGTTCTGCGCAGCTTTGGGCGTGGCCTAACTGATTGGCAGGGGAAAAACGAGTTCGAGTGACAGGCATGTTAATTTCCACGCTGGAGTGACAGGCATGCATATTTCCACAGTCTTGATACTGTGTATAGTAAGTAAATCACTACACAGAGTCCAAAGGAATAAAACAAAAGTAATAACGCTCCCAAAACAAAAGTAATAAGTGAAACAGGCATTAATCGCTAAAATAATAATGCAAATTTCCACATTCTGCATACTGTGTAAATGACTACATCACAAAATAAGTAAATAACTAATAGACAAACAAAGTCCAAAAGAATAAAATGCTCCCAAAACAAAAATAATAAAGCTGTCCTGGTCTCACGTTTGACTGTAACCTGCTAGGCATCAGCATATGAAGCCGGCAGTAAGTGCAAAAATAATAAAACGATCCCGGTGACACGTTTGACTGTAAAAATAAACAGCATGGTTTGTGTGTTGCATATTCATATGGATTCTGTCATTATTACATTGTTATTAAATCTATTTTTTCATGAATTCAATAAACGGTACAATTCAAGGAAATATTTGTATGCATTGGTATAATTTGAGTACTCCAACCTATTCAGACTGCATCTTTGCAACTATTAAAGTCTGTGAAAATCTAAAGTTTTGTGACTATTAAAGTCTGTGAATAGTTTATATATTTTAGTTCTAAATCTAAAGTTTTGTGACTATTAAAGTCTGTGAATAGTTTATGTATTAGTTGTGTGAATAGACGTGTTTTGTGACTATTAAAGCCTGTGAATAGTTTATGTTTTAGTTGTGTGAATAGACATGTTTTTCTGACTTAAAAACAGAGTATGATTCAACTAAACAAACTACATAGTTGTATGCTTTGTATATTCATACCAATGCTGCCTTGCCACGGCAGTGGCGATGTGAATATTCATGCAGGTGTGAGGTCCATGCGGCTGGAGGCGTGTTTGGGGCGGGATTTGCTACTGCGCATCCTGCGAAGTACTACTTGGTGATTACCCTTTTGTGTACTCTAGATTTTTGGTCAGTTGTTTAGTATATTTACTGTTCTGTTTATAGTCTTTATATCTGTCTGTTTATCTATACATACATACACACACACACACACACACATATATATATATATATATATATATATATATATATATATATATATTTATATCTACATTATCTATATCTATCTATCTATATATATATATATATATATATATATGTGTGTGTGTGTGTGTGTGTGTGTGTGTGTGTGTGTGTGCGTATATATATATATATATATATATATATATATATATATATATATATATATGTCTACATACGCACACACACACACACACACATATATATATATATATATATAGATAGATATAGATAATGTAGATATAAATATATATATATATATATATATATATATATGTGTGTGTGTGTGTGTATGTGTGTGTATGTGTATACCTATCACACGTCAGGTGTGTACTTTCCTTACTCATTTCTTGCTAGTTGTTGTGTCTTTCGGCTTTTCCTGGTTAGGGGTCGCCACAGCGGAACTCCGGTCCGCTAATGATTGGCAGTAGATTTTTACGTGCCGAGTTGCCAGCTCTGATGCACAACCTTCAATGAAGGTACGCCCATTCACACCTGTCTCCACACAGAAGACACTCTAGCTGAGAATCGAACAGGACAACGTCATACTGTGAGGCGACAACGCTACCGCAGCACCACCACCACAGTATTTCTTGTAATTACCATTTTTGGTATTTCTAGTTTTTAACATTGATATCCTTGTTCTACCATCAGGGTAGTCTCCCTCAACTGTTGGTTGTTTTTCTATCTTGGATTTTTTCTTGTTGTTGTCTTGTGTGCTTAATTTCTTTTAGTATGTCTGATAAACTGACTGTGTTCAAAAATGTGTGGCTTGTGGCTACAAGATCCCTAATTGGACTCTCATCCTAAATGTACTTATTATTTAGGAGCATCTCATTTAGAAGAAGACTGTCCTATTTGTACAGCTTTTAGGCACCTTGCACTTGTTGAGTACAAAAACAAGCCACTTCTGAAGGGTCTCATTCCCCCAAGGGGAATCTGCTAAATTTGTTTCTTTTGCCTCTGGAGCACCCCCATTCAGGAAAAAACCCTCGGACAAGCACAGCTAGGACAAGAGAGACAGCCCAAGGAGAAGGGCAAAGAGATTTCCTGACTGTCATCCTTCCTCAGTTTTGTCTTACACTCTGGCAGCTAAACTTCCAAAGCCCTCAGATCCAAAAGCCACCCCAAATCTGAAATAGATACATTCTACAAGTACTCTTTGGTGGGAACCAATGTTTACTGCAGCACCAGTCTTTCCTAGACTGCGTTCTTCTTTTTATCATGAAACTCCTGTACACAAGACTTCAAGAACTCATCCTACATATTCTTCCTTTAGGTCCACAACAACTCTGTCTGAGGCTGATTTGGACAGAATGATGAGGAAATTCCTCGGAGAGTTCTCCCAGCTCTGTCTCCCATTGGACCTGTGAGCCTTGGACCCTCTCCTTTGTCTATGGCTATTTCTAATCCAATCTGACCTCTGGGTTTGGGGCCATAGATTTGAGATTTTCATAATCATCACTGTCAGATCCAAAATTGTGGTCATCTTTGACTCCGGCATCTTTTCTGGCACAAACAGCTACAATTTCCTCTTAGACAGATGGACCTCAGAGCCAAAGTTTCAGTGCAGAGAGTCTAGAGGTAGGAGACAAAATCCAAAGTTGTTATAGCTGTCCCTTCCCCTTGGAGCTTCAATGTTAGGTAGCTGGGCTCCAGTTTTGGTATCTGAGCAGTGTTTGGGAGATTCCCTTTGTCATTCTGGGATGGTTTCTTCAGCTCCTCATGGAGTGATTTTGGGCAATCCTTTGACCTCTGCTTTTGAGGCAGTTAAGAGAGCTCTGTCTAAGGCTTGAGAGTGGACATCTCTATCCTCTTGATTCCACCCGCTCCTCCATTGATAGCCCTAGGCCCTGATCAGGTACAGTCTATCCCATTGGGACAGATATTTCACACTAACCTTGAGACAGTCCTCCTTCACCCCTCAGACTTCCAAGTCTTCTTCAGAACATTCCCCTGTGATAGCTCCACAGAGGTCCCAGACAATATCCCAGGATGCCTTCTAAATAGCACGAACTATGATTTATCAGGCCATCTGGAATTGCTATTTAACTGTAGTTTCCAAACATGATTCATGCCTCACAAATGGAGAACAGCAACAGTCATCCCTTTCCACAAAGGTGGGCCATCTACAGACCCTGGAAACTACAGACTCATAAGTCTCACTAGTCTCATAAATAAAGCCATGGAAAGAGTTATCATGGAAATGATCAATAATGGCATAGGAAACCTCCAAATGTGGACCCAACCCAGTTTGGCTTTGCCAAGGGCAGATCATGACTACTCAACCTAGTGTACTTTTCTGAGAAGGTCACCAAAACAATGGATTCGGGTAAAATGGCTCACACTGCTTACATTGACTTGGCCAAGACATTTGACACAAAACCCCACTCAGACATTGTTGATAAATTTAAGAAGTTGGGTATAAACCCATGTCACCTGGTGCATAGCCAGCTGCCACACTGACAGGACCCAGAAAGTTAGAATTTTGGAGTCCACCTCTACAAAGAGGCCAGTCACAAGTGGAGTCCCTCAGGGATTGGTTCTGGGACCTCTCCTTTTTGTCATTTCTTCTCTGAAGTCAAGGCCAATGTTGAGGACCTCTGTCTGACCAAATTTGCAGACAGCTGCAAATTAGGAGCAGTCATAGAATCCCCCATTGACACTAATATTCTCCAGGAAGGGCTAACACAGACAAATAACTTGTGTGAAAACCATGAACTAAAAGTAAATGCCAAGAAATACATAGTAGTATTTGCCTGGAAGTCATCCATCCCTGGTAACTATCATATTGACAGCACACCCCTAAGAGTTGACCCAGTAGTTAGGGACTTAAGGGGCACACATAGATAGTAATCTAGCCTATGATCACCATGTGTCTACAGTAGTGAGGGAAATCATTCTATGTTGTGCAACTTATAAACAAGGGCATGGCAACTAGGCCCAAGGAAGTCACTGTTCCACTGTATTCAGCATTCATCAGACCTATCATTGAGTACAGTGCCCCTTTTGGTATGTAACTAACCAGGCACATTCAGCAATTAAAACATCCACTGAGGTTCATCACTAAAAGAATACAGTGCATAAGTAACGTGTTGTCTGCAGACTGCCTCAAAGCGCTATCCCTGCATTTTGTCTCCTACAGGCTGTTGGGGGGAGATCTGTGCCTGGCAAGCAAGACATTGTCAAAACACACCCTGATGGACCTACTGCATATCAGCAGAATAAACATCCCTAGAATTACTCATTCTAAAGACTTAAACCTTGCCTGTGACATAAATAGGACCTGCTGGAGAAATAGAAGTGTATCCCAGAGATTATCCCCTTCTCTGGAACAGGCTCTCCATCTATGTGAAAAACAGTTCCTCTCTAATTCAAATGTAACTTGGACAGTTGGATGGGGAATAGGAAATTCATTCCTGGTTTGGCACCAGTGTCTTTAATGGACACAGGTAACCTGTAAATGCTTAATCACCCAGGCCCCTGCTTGTAAATGTTTTATCACTCAAGCCCCTGTTTATACTTCTCAAGGGCACCAGAACTTGTCACAGATTTGGGATGCATGGTTAGGGTTAAAAAGCCCCTTGTGGTCATTCATCTAGTAAACACCTATGAACCTACGAAGCGTAAATGTATGAGGAGGCACATAAAATCCCCTCAGGAGTTCTTGACAGAAGACACAGATTTCAGTGAAAGGGAGAGGTCCCCTCAGATCGCACTTTGAAGATGTCTCATTCAGGGATATTCTCAAACCTTTGAGACAGAAAGGAAGTTGGTCTTCTGAAGCTCCTTCTCAGGAGGAATCCATTTTTCTTGAGGCTTTTGGTATGGGCTGAACTACTTCCTGGGTGGTTCCCCTAGCCAATGAGATAGTAGACTTGATCTCTTGCTGGGTTTGGAAGAAACTGGATACCACAGAACTGATCCTCCCAAAAAACTGACAATTATTTAGTTGCCCCTAAAAGCCACTCTCACTGGAGCAAGGGGCCTACAGTCAATACCATGGTAGTAGTGGCACCCACTAGACAGGAGCTCACAGAGGAGAGCTCATCTGTCCATGCCCCGAACAGAGAGTCTTGGGCTTTGGACAGATTTGGGAAGTGTGTTTATGCATCAGCTACCTTTGCTTAATTATTTGGCACACATGACAAGGTTTCAGAGGGACTTGACAAAGGAGCTCTCAAAGTCCCTTTCTGGGTCCATATTTGCTGAAGATAGGAAAACTGTGGATTTACATCTGGCAGCCCTTCAATCACTGTCAAACACATCCATGCCATTAATTTCTAACACTACAGAGGGTTTTTCAAGAGATACTGGCATGGGCATCACACTTAGGAGAAATGCCTGGAAATATTTGTATGATTTCTCAAAGTCTTTTAAAACATTTTTTATCAATGCCCCTTTTGATGGATCAACCTTGATCAGTAATACAATCAAAGACACATTCTCAAGGAGTGAGAAGGATGAGAAAGCTCTTTCTGCTGTAGGTATATGGTTTTCTGCCCCTCCCCCGAGGACTTTTTCTAGAAATCATAAAGGGGTAAGAAAATGTGGTTTTGAAAAGTCCCAAAGGTTTTCTCAGGACTCCTCTGGATAGAGATCTTCTGTGGCAGATGGGGTATTCTAACAGTAGATGTCATACTCTTTCTGCTGTAGGTATATGGTTTTCTACTCCTACCCCGAGGACTTTTCTAGAAATCATAAAGGGGTAAGAAAATGTGGTTTTGAAAAGTCCCAAAGGTTTTCCCAGAACTCCTCTGGAGAGAGATCTTCTGTGGCAGATGGGGTATTCTAACAGTAGATGCCATACTCGTGGCAGAGGAGGTCGACAGAATCAAGGCTTCAGAGGTCCTTACACTGAAAAGCCTTATCAGCATTTCTTAATGATTGCCCAACTGCAGCACTCTGGAGCAGATGGGGGGAGGGTGCTTGTCTCTGCACCCAGAAGCCTGGATGTCCATCACTGATGATGTCTGGGTGCGGACAGTTATTACCAGAGGTTATTTTATTCCCTTTCTACATACACCCTCTCTAGTAAAGAAACTACCCAACGTTCCACCCACTCAAAGAAGAGCAGTAACATTAGAAATAAAAAAGATGCTAGACAAGCAAGTCATCAAAAAAGTCCCACCAGACCGGCAAGGTTATGATTCCTTTTGGTGTCAAAAAAGAATGGAGACCTCAGGCCAATTTTGAACCTCAGTCATCTGAATCAGTATGTCAAACATTCAAAGTTTTGAATGGTCACAATAGTCTATCCTTTCTCTTCTGAGGAAAAATGATTGGATGTGTTTGATAGATGTTCAGGATGTGTACTGCCACATCAAAATGGACAGACGGTCCATAAGGTTTCTTCTCTTCTGTCTGGGAGCCAATCATTTTCAGTTCAAGGATTTTCTAGGGATTTGGTTGAGGCATCATTTCGGAGAGTAGTGATATGCATTCATATTGTTATATTAAATCAGCTATTAATAACAGAGTTCCTCCAGCTGATGATGGAATAGATAAAAGGAAGATATTATTTTGTTGCAACTTATAGTATCTTCAGTGAGGAATTGATTAATTTACTTAGATATTATTGGGATTTTTTTTTGTTGAGGAATCACAAACTTTCTTTAATAGTATATAGGAGTCCTCTTATTTCTTATAAATGTGGTAGGAGTTTGGGGGACATGCTGGTACATAGCAGTTTTGTGTCTCCTGCCATGTTTATTTATAGATATCCTTTCTTAGTAGGCACTTTTCCTGTGTGGGTTGATCTATTTGTCAGTTTACTGTAAGTTCCTTTTTGTAAAATTAATGATGTTAAATTTAAGCCTGTGAATATGTTTACATGTAATACTGAGGGTACTGTATATCCTCTTTAATGCCCCTGCAACCTTTTTTATATTGGTGAAATTAAAAGAGCTTTTAATCTTAGGTTGCAGGAGCATATTAGGGACATTATGAAACAGCGTTCTGACAGCCCTAGTGCCTTGCACTTTAAATTATACCATCAGGGTGATTTTTCAGGTTTACAGGGTACTGTTCTTGAGCAGGTGATAGTTAGGTTTGGGGAAAATGCTTTACTTAAAGGTAAATTATTATACAAATAATCTGTTTATATTTTAAAGTATGGCACTTTAATGCCTTTGAGCTTAAATTCACAATGTAATTGGAAGTACCTGATTTAACTAATTGATTTATTGTATTATTGATCATGTGTTTTGTCTCGTGTGTGTGTGTGTGTGTATATATATATATATATATATATATATATATATATATATATATATATGTGTGTGTGTGTGTTTGTGTGTGTGTGTATATATATATATATATATATATATATATATATATATATATATATATATTCTTTTTATTACTTTGGTGTTTTACTCCTTGAAGGCTTGTATACTGAGGCGCTTGAGTTTTATTAAAGTTTTCTACAGAATTTTTGGCCAGTTATTTGTAGTTTTTATATATTTGTTTTTCATTGCTTGTATTTGTATATTTTTGATGGCCACTGATCCTTCCTGTAAAATATCACAAATTTTTCATGAAGATGGGTCTGATTCTTCTCAGCATACCATGGAGAATTACATCCTACATTCTGGTGATCAAAATTGTTTCAGTAGTGGGGTCATGTTGCCCAAATCTGGAAGGGGTATGAGGAAGAAAGAAATAAAACAGACAATCTGTTTTTTATCAGTGGGTCAATGTATTACTGTAAACCTTTCTGTAGAAATGCAAGGACTGTACAATAAGTTAGAATATTTAATGTTTAAAGACACTAATATACATTTTATCATCCTTAACTTGAAACAGTACATGGAATTGAATGACTCTGAGAGGTCTGAGGGCCTTTAAGAGTCCTAGTACCCATTTTGATTTGGCCAGTGAGGAGGAAAAGAAATTTCAAATCTGTTGGACTGCTGCCACTCATTACTGTTCTATAGAGTGGGTCAATATTTTGATTGAACGGGACCTGCTCAAACAACATAAATTGAAAGATGAAATACATACTTTTATGTGCAGAACTGACTACACAGTTGAATGCCTCTTGCTTGGACAATTTGCTGGAGTACATTAATGAGAAATTAAAATTGTATAAACAAGATTTGGTGGAGAGGAAAAGAGTGAAGTTGAAGAGAGACCTTTGTAGATCAGAGTGTGTGATATACCTTTAAGAATCATTCCAATCAGTGGGCACGTGCATGTAAGTACTGAGCACGTGCAAGCAAGAGTGCCATTTTGAGTGAGTAGCCAGAGTGAGAGCATGCATGTATGTAGTCAGTTAGTTATATAGTTTAAGTTCAATGTTCCTGCCATCCATCCTGATGTGTTTTTATGCAATGAACTACTTAAACGAACACCCAGGCTTCATTGTCTTCTTAATGCACATAAGATGAGTGACATGGTGTCTGAATGGGATCCAGAGTTACAGCCATGAGGCAAACAGTTAAAGGCGGAGGAATATATAGGAGTGGATCATCTCTACTGCTCAAACAACTCACAGAACAGGTCAGAAACAAATTCCAGTTACTAAAACTCATTTAAATGATTTATTTCACTACAAATAGAAAATGAAGCACTCAGAATGCTCAAAACAAATTTCTTATTAAATGAAATGTCCAAAACTGTGACATACTGATAAAGATATTCAAATTAAATATGAAAACATTTGAAACAATATCCAAATTGCATAAAATGTACAAAAAAAGTGAAAACGACCATATGTTTTCACTATGTGTTACTTTTTCTCATTAACTAAAGCTATTCAAAGTATCCGAAGTATTTTCCAGTTTGTGCAGTATTACAGTGCAGTTATTTCACAAAGTACAGTTATTGCAAAGAATATTTTGCAGAGTAGTCTTTCGAAAAGCTTATTGTGCATTTCAGTATTATTACAAGTACCTGGTATATGTGAATGTTCGTACATAATTACAGGGCTCAAGATTTCATTGTGTTTTACTATAATCTATGGGCATGGCAGAAGGATTTCACAGACCCGCACCGCTTGTGCTTGATAACAATATTGAGAAATTTTGAGAGTGTTTGAGCAAGAATACGATATTTTCATACAGGCTGTTTTTCTGACAAATATGCACGTACAAACGCATTTATTCTGCTTAATTTAGCTAGGTCAGAGGCCATTGAAAGAGAGCATTAATTTGTGTATGCACCTGCTGTGTTTGCAGGGGAGGAGGAAGACCACCATATTGTGGTGGGGGCTGAAATGCGGGAAGACCTTGAGGGTTTAAAACATAAATGTAGGGAAATGTGTAACCCCTAAAGGAATATTACAATGTAAAGGCCCTTATTTTACACAAGGGATCAAAAGCCTGGTGAAACTTTTGCAGGATGTATAACTGACTTGAGAAATAAGGCTAAAATGTGCAGATCTGGTGATTTGAGAGATGAGTTGATAAAAGACAGGCTTTTGTATGGTATTAACAATGACACAGTGAGAAAGATTTTGCTTCAAGACAGTGATTTGATGTTAAAAAAGGCCATTGAGATTTGTCAGATGTACAAGCTTACAAAAAGGCACACAACTATGCTTACAAATAAGAAAGCAAGCCTTCCAGTACCTTCCACAGCTCATGTAGATAGCATGCAGCATGTGGTTAAAAGATACAGGCCAAAGGGTGGAGTTCCCACAGCCCCAACTTCAGTAAAACCCAGAGCTACTTCAGTAAGGCCTAAGGTGGAAGCAGCAAAGCACAGGGGTGACTCAGCAAAACTCACATTAAACCTCATAGTCAACTGTCGTAATTGTGGTGGTAATCATAAACCCAAATGATAAAAGTGCTTAGGTTTTGGTCAGCAGTGTCATTCTTGCAATAAGTGGAATCATTTAAAAATGTTTTGTAAATCACATAAGGCATATTCATTTATTAAAATAGGGCATATGAAGAGGCAAGTTAATCAATTAGAAAGCTGCAACCCTACTTTTTATGTTGATGGTGTGTCTGTGCTTGGTGAAACAGTCACTGAAGCAGATTTGTGGGTAAAGAATGAAATCATTTGTACTGTTTGGATTAATGGGAGTCCATAGAGCTCAAACTAGATACTGGCTCAAAGTACAGTGTTATGTCAGCAGAAATGCTTGTTAGAGCAAAAGCTATAGAACATCTTAATTTGACAAAGTGTGCAAAGCTTGTTCCTTATGGTGGTGACAAATTCAAACCAAAGGCTCAGTAATGTTTTCATGTTACTCTGCTGGAAACAGCTATGACTTGCAGTTTTACATAGTCAATAGACATGTGCAGTCATTATTAGGCCTTAGAGACAGTTTGAAAATGGAGCTGCTTTCATTTAATAAAGACATCCACCATGTAAGCTTGCATGACAACAGCTCAAATTTTGCCCAAACTGTTTTTTTCTGAGTATGGTGATATATTTTTTTTGTAGACAAACTAGGCAAACTACCAGTTGTGTACTCTGTGAAGTTAGACCCAGAGATCAGCCCAGTTATCAGACCAACATTGAAAGTTCCAGTAGTTATGCAGAACAGAGTTAAAGCCAAGCTAGACAAAATGGTGGAGTTAAGAGTAATTTGTCCAGTAGAAGAACCCAATGGGTGTCTTCCATGGTGGTAGCTCGTAAGAAAAGCTCAGATGATATCAAAATACGTACTGATCCAAGAGATCTGAACAAAGCGTTAAAAAGGCCTTATGATCCAATATGCACAGTCAAAGAGGTTGCTGCTGTCATGCCAAATGCCACTGTTTTTTCTGTCCTCGATGCAAACTTCTTTATCTTGCTGATACCTTATCCAGATCGCTCAGAAAAAAAACACAGAACAACATAACAATGAGCAACTTGATTTTGAGGTCATGGAAGTGAGAAATTTTTCTTCCACACATCTTGATGAGCTCAGAACTCACACAGCTTCAGATCCAATTCTCTAGAAGCTTGACCACTTTATCAGTCAAGGATGGTCTTCCAAGCAATCTTGTTTACCAATAGAAGTAGAACAAATATATGACCAGCAGACCGTGGAAGCCAAAATAAAAATAATTAAAGTGTATCAAACAGACCAGTTTTGGCTTGCATATTACAAAGCCTTTATCAATTACCAGTAGAAGTGCAGCAGTATTTTCCATAAAGAGGTGAGATTTTGTCAGACAATGGTATCATCAAGAAAGGTCCTAAAGTGATTGTTCCAAAATCCTTTTAACAAGAGTACATTCAGATTTTGCATCATGGTCACCCAGGAACTGATTCTACCAAAAGAAGGGCAGGAGGTCTAGTATTTTGGCCTTCTATTTCAAGAGATATTGAGAAAGTACTTTCATCTTGTTCCCTCTATAGTAGTACAAAGCCACATCAACAAAAAGAACCAATTCATTTAAGCCAGATTCCTGAACTACCTTGGTTGACAGTAGCCACAGATATCTTTCAGTGGAATGGTCAACATTACTTGGTGTTAGTAGACTCTTATTCAGATTGGTTCGAGATTGACCTACTTCCCAACCTAACTTCTAGTACTATCATTACTAAGTTGATGAGACATTTTTCTGCCCATGGTAGTCTGCACACAGTTATTTCTGACAATGGTGCACAGTTTACAAGTCAGCAGTTCAAGAAATTTGCAGAAATGTGGGACTTACGAGTAGTCCTTAATACCCTCAGTCAAACGGATTGGCTGAACGTGCAGTTCAAAGTGCAAAACAGCTGCTAGAGAAATCCAGATGTTACAATACCAATGTTTTTCTAAACTTGTTAAATCTCAGAAACATTCCTCATGATAATCATATTGGTTCACCTACCCAGAGACTTTTGTTGAGACAAACCAGAACCACATTACCAATCAGCAGTAATGTATTGGTTTCATGTGCTAAAAACAACAAAACAGTGAAAGCCCAACTGTTGAAGAAGCACTTGTCCCAGAAGTCTTACTATGATAAAACCAGCAAACCACTCAGTTCATTGAAAAAGGGGAGATAGTGAGGATGTAGACGTCAAAAGGTTTTGATCGCATCAGATTTGTGAAAAGTTTGTGTCAAGAGCCGAGATCGTACATTGTGGAATCACAAGGAATGGAATTCACACGGAACCTGAAGCATTTGTTATTGTGTCCAAACCAAGTGTTACAGCATCTTGCCTGTGACAAAGACCCTAGTTCACAGAGTGACTTGTCCAATGTTCCTGTTCCAGAGGACATTCCATCAGCAATCCCTGTTCCTGAGAAAATCCCTGAGAGTCCCAAGTGGAACATTCCCCAGTGACTGTCCCTGTTGCTAAACTCAGTCCTAATTATTATGTTACAAGATCTGGTGCATCTCAAAACCTAGTTCCAGATACACAGCAACCTGGACATGACAGATTTTTTTATTTTTTTTATTTTATTTTACATTTGTTGACCGGGCTAGTCTAGCTGGATATATTTCCATTTTCAGTAGAGGCCCGGGGAGAAAAGCTCCACACAGATATACAAAAGTAGAAAATATTGTTACATGGTAAAATAAGGATTAATAAACAAAATAGAAACAGGTAGTTATTACATTCTAGATATAAAAACACTTGAGAAAAGTTACAGTAATCAGAATAATGCTTAAGAAAGCTAAAACAGATATAATACAGTAAGAGTTATGTACGATATATATAAAAACACTTGAGAAACAGCAACAGTGAACAGAGTATTGCTTAAGACAGCTAAAACAGATAGTAAGAGTTATGTGCAATAGTTCATATCAGGTAGAAGGATTTAAATAATAAGTTGATTAGAGTTTAAATAATGTCAGTCTTATTTACAAGACAAAGCATGTAAATGTTTGGAAGTTTGGTAAGAAGAGGAAGAAACAGGGGTGAAGAGGATGGTTAGTCAGGGTTACTACAAGGGCATAGCCAGTGCATTTGGAGGTGTTTTCTAAGTTTTTGTTTAAAGAGTGGCAAGGATGTAATTAGAGTTAGTTCAGTGGGTAATAGGTTCCAGTTTTTTCCTGCTGTGTTGGTAAACAGAGAGTCACCAGCTGTATTATTTGACTTTGTTAAGCTAGTAAGGAGTTTGCTAGAAGAACATAGGGAGTTCAGATTATTATATGGGACTAAGAGTTTTGAGAGTATAGGGGTATTATTGGGTTGGTAAAATATATTGTGGGCAATTGTGAGTTGGGGGATTATCAGATAATTTTGGAATTCCAGCCAATCTAGTTGTCTAAGATTAGAACAGTGATGGGTTCTGAAGGGATTGCCAGTAGTGAATCTGGCAATGTTATTATAGGAAGTTGCTAATTTGTTAAGGTTGGTTTTCTTAAGGTTGGTAAATGATGTTTTCTTTATTGGTGTCTGTATAATTGCATGCCTATTGAAATCTCATTGTTTATATGAGACAGCTCAGTAAAGAGGGAGGATATAGATAAGAGTGTGTGATATACCTTTAAGAAGAATTCCAGTCATTGAGTATGTGCCTATAAGTACTGAGCCTGTGCAAGCAAGAGTGGCATTTTGACTGAGCAGCCAGAGTGAGAGCATGCAAGTATGTAGTCAGTTAGTTAGTTAGATAGTTTAAGTTCAATGTTCCTGTCATCCATCCTTTTTTTTTTCAAAAACATTTTTATTTTGTTTTGTTAATACACATGTGAAAATATACACTTCAAACATACAATAGAACTATAACACAACTATTTACACTATATACAGTTATCCATGATAAACATTTGTCTTAACTATGAAAACTTATCAATATTTGTCTAATAAATTTTCCAGTTTTTGTCATGCTATCTTTTTATGTGTTACATTAGATGTTCTGTAGGAGATGGTTTGCAATTCCTTTTTACATACAGATTTTTATAAAATGACAAACCCGAGAAACAACAGATCTTGTTTATTCTTCCAATTTGATGTAATAACTTTTCTGGCTATTGCTACAATTGTCCACAGGACTGTTATCTGATAAGTGGGTATCACATTAGGTATAGGTGTATTAAATAGAATCAGTAAGTTAGTAATTTGACAATTATCGGACCATAAAGCTTTAGTGAAATGCCTAAAATCTCTCCAAAACTGAATAACAGTTTTACATTCAATGAACATGTGAACCCAGCTGGCATCTAGATATTTACCACATTTCCATTTACTTTCTTTATTCTTGTTTATGAAGTCTATTTTGTGTGGAGTATAAAATCTCATATGAATAAATTTCCATTTATATAATCTCCAATATAAAGAAGAAGAGGTACCATATATTGATTTTAATAACTGCTTTTTTTTGGTTTTCATTAGGCAAAACATCACAATTAATCTTCATATAGAAATTCTTGGTCAAAGTTAAGCAGGTCTTCTCTAAAAATCTTATATATGGGTGCTATGCTTAATTTATATTCACAAGTTTTTGATTCACACCATGTGAGCAACTGTATCAACCTTGGTATAACTTCAACCTCTAAGTTGATTGATAGTCTCACTTTGTCTTCAATAAACTGATGCAGTGAATAAACATTCAACCAATTATCTTTTTACTTGTCAAATCTGGATAGAAGAGAAGTCATTGATTTAACATTCTTGTTATCAATAAACTAGTACCTGAACTTTAGGTTATTATCTGCAGGTTTCTGAACTGTGTTAGTGTTAAAACAATCTACACAATCTGGGGTATAGGCAATGGGAAGTGTGAGAAAAAAATGTTTGTTTGAAACTATAATTGCTATCTATTATGTTTTTGAAAGTATGAAATATTGGATTTATACCATAAGAGAAATGACAAAACGTCTTATTATATAAACAATATTCTCTTAAAATCCAGTAGATTGTTTATTCCATATGATTCTTTAAATTGTATTTCCAAAGTTCTGGTGTCAGTTAGTGGATTTCATGCAAGTGTTTCCAACTAGAAATATATGATGGTTAATCCAGTGCAATACTATATTAATTATAACCAATTTGGAATAGAGTTCAATGTTAGGAAATCCAATTCCATTACTGTCCCAAGCTCTAACATGCAATTTGTAAGCTATTCTGGGTTTTATAGGAAACCAGCGAAATGTAAGTAACATAGAATCTAGTTGTTTAACTAATTTCTTAGGTGGGGTAAAATTAATGATCATATAATAAATAAAATTTTTATTAATGAGAGCCTATCTTCCATGGTGAAACACATTTTATTCCATCTTTTAGTTAAGTCACTAATAGTAGTTATTAAATTAGTGTAACTTAATTTGATGGTCTTTCTCCATGTTCTTTATACTAATGCCTAGATAATCTAACATGTCATATTCCCAATTAAGAATATATATTTATATATTAGTAATGTTTTGGATTTATTTTTATTAAATTTAAGCCCTGAGATTCCCTGAAATTTACATATACCTTGTATAGAACCATCTGTATCACCTGATGTTAACAACATGTCTCATTATATATTTTCATTAATAGGTTAGTAAAGTCTGGAGAAAATTCATAACCATCAAGACTTTTTGTAAATAAGACTAACTGATGGAATCAAATGCATTCGCTATATGTACGCTAATAATAGTTAATTGATTCTTAGATTTACTTGCAGTATCTATTAGGGTTAATAACTTAATATTATCCTGTACTTTCCTTGTAGAATGAACCCTGTTTGATCATAATGTATTAAGTTAGGTAAAATATTCTTTATTCTTTTGGCCAAGATGGGCATAACAATTTTGTAATCTATATTTAATAGTGATATTGGTCTATATGAAGTGCATGATTTGGGATCTTTGCCTTGTTTGAGAATGGGAGAAATAATTGAATATTTCCAAGATGGGGGGATTATTACATTTTGTTTGATCATAGAGAAGGTATTCAATAACATCTTTATTACATATTCCTGAGAATCTTATATAATTCTGGGATTATTCCATCCAGTCCTGGAGCTTTATTGTCTTTTAAGTTTTTGACTTGTTCTTTCACTTCAGCTAAAGTTATTTGTTTATTTAGAATGTATTTTGCTGATATGACATCTTTGTGATTAAAGTTTTTTGTATACATGTATTTATTACCTTATCTGTCTCTAAGAGTGGACTTCTGTCATTTATTGATCGACAATACATTTTAAATGCTTCTAGTATACCCCTTAAATCAGTTGTACTCATAACTTTTGTGTTTAATTTCTTTAATATAATTTTCGCTATTTATTTTTTTTGGATCTAATAGCTAGTTTATGTAGATGTTTAGAATTTACAGAATAAGATTGTAAATTTAACTTTTCTATACTTATGGCAACTTTATGATTTAGTGTTTCTAAGTATTTTTGATTTAATTTAGAAATTTCAGTGTGTGCTACTTTATCATTTGACTTTAAATTCAGTTTTATTTTATCTGTATTGTTTTGTATTTCTAAGAGTTCTTTGTCCCATTCTTTCCTTTTTTGAAGGTACCATGTTTTATTCTACAGTAGATATAAGCTTTTGATGTGTCTCATAATATAATATCTGTTACCTCTCAATTGTTGTTGGTTTCCATAAATGTATATGTTTCTTTTAAAATCCATTCCCTGAAGTATTTTAGTTTTGTTATATATGCCAGAATCCTTTGTATAAATATCAAATCATCATTTCTTTTAGTTAAGCTAACATAAACAACATTATGATCAGAGAGTGGACATGTATTTATCAATACATCACTTACTTTAGAATATAGATTATTTGAGACAAAAATCTTGTCAGTATTAGTTTGTGTGCCAAACCTGAAAGAGTAGTGAGTGTAATATAGAGAGTTTTGTACTCTTAAATTATGTATATCTCTAAGGTTTATTAAGAATATAAAATATTTTAACTTTTTAGCTTGTGTTATTATATTTATTTTACCTTTTCTAGAGGTGACTTTGTCTGGTAGCAAGCAATTAAAATCTCCTGCCGTAATAACTTCCCCCTTTACATACATTGTAATCAAGTCCAAATATTTGTTAACATATTTAGATCCTAATCCAGGTATCCACTATGAATTTATTAATGTATAATACTTCCTATTAGTTTCCAAAACCACTAGGCTTAACATCCCATTTTATCTGAAAATGTATTTATAATTCTAGGTATTGTATAAGTATTGTTCCATAATATGAGTGCCCCTTCTTTTGGCCTTAAAACAAGAGTCATCAAGAATTGTATAGCCATTAAAAGAGAATTTTTGTAAATCTTCCTTCAATAGATGTTTCTTGCAGAAACAATATCTGAGCTTTGTGCATTTTAATACATTTAAGCAAACCAGCTCTTTTGGTGTTATTGTACAATCCATTAACATTTAATGATACACCTATAAGCCATTGTATGCTATTTTTATATGTCCAGTCTCTAAAATATATTCCTTCTGCATTAACTTGACATCAAGTATGATATTTTTTTA
Source organism: Protopterus annectens (assembly GCF_019279795.1). NCBI lineage: Eukaryota > Metazoa > Chordata > Ceratodontiformes > Protopteridae > Protopterus > Protopterus annectens. Next base: position 822,115,331 of record NC_056725.1, read on the forward strand.
TCATGGATGAGTAAAACATACTTACTAAAGTACTCTGAAACCAATAACTATATGCACAAACAAACATGAAACATAAAGTTTCTGGTTTAGTTAAACAAATAACTAAACCACCCTTACACCACATCTCACACACCAAATACACTCACAATCCACTTCTGTTTAGTTCATAGAATATATAAACAATAACATATTATAAAAGCAACCATTTGAACATGAACCTATGAAGTACATTCTGTAATAGAAGTAAATTTCTTTATAATTATATATATAACAGTTCAACTATACTATTCTGTATGATGTCATCTCTACAAAGTGATATGTACTCTTTTACATATAAAACCAGTGTATAAATGTATTACTAGAAGATAGTATGAAAATATCAATCATAAAAAGAAAAACATTTCTTTAAATTATCAAATGACTGAATCATTTTTGCTGGGATTCCTAGTAATACCATTAAAAACAGTTGTATACCTAAATTTTATACGCTGTAATCATAATGGCATATACAGTATGTTTTGCGGTATTGATTCATATTTCACAAATCAAAATATGATTACTTGCCTATGTCAAATTTTTAATGATAACATTGGTTAACTATACTATAGAAAAAAAAACATATTTACTATTATTGGATAGGAAATTTAAAAGGTATCTGATGTTTAATCAATCATATAGTACTAATCTGTATTTACTTCTTTCTATACCAACTTAGAAATTACAGAGAGATCAATGAGTTCTATATTATCATTGACTTTAAAGCATTGCATATTCTGTTAACATACTGACAAAAAAACTATTTGCAAGTTATGACTATTTACTAAAGAAAGTATCAAGATAGAACCTAAATGACTTAATAGAATATGTACTATGTATTCAAACTATTAGTTTACACACATTTCAATTGCTACTAATTATAAACAAACATTAATGTTTAAATGCAACTTTCCGATTGAACTCTATGAAACAACAACTTTATTAACTTTCCATTTAGTAAAAGATAAATTTTACACAGATCCATACCTTTATGGGCTAGAAAAGTCATAACATGGGTAAAACTAGTCTCTTTTCATCTATGAATCTTATCCATTGTACAGAAAATAAACTGACTACATGCAATCTCCCCAACTGGACAGTATATCACATTTCTAACTCCATTTCATAAGAATACTGCTATCTAGCTTGTCAAGCAGTTTAAAATCATAGTAATTGCCTTATTTCCCACTCAGTATCTTTAAATATGTATACATTAGTATGCAAGCTAACCTGAAAGAAAACAAAAAGCTAAACAAAGTGATGCAGTTAATAAGGCTTCCCTTAAAACATTAATAATATTTTTTATATATAAATCCCAAGCAACATAAAATCAAAAGCACATAATATGAAATGCATTGTTACCCCACCACCAACCCACATGAAAATATTCTCTCTAATATAATATCTATTATTAAAATACTATATGTGTGTGTTTTAGAGAGCTGATAGTTAATGAATTAGTGATGACTTTTTAGTATTAATTATGTATAGAAGAAACAAATATGAACATATATACATGTATATGTATATATATATATATATATATATATATATATATATATATATATATATATATATATATATGGGAACACTACTATATCTCGAACATTTGAAATCTCGAATTTCAAAAGTTCGAGACCATGTAGCCGAAACCGCACATTACCGAAAGACCAGAAGCGCGAAATTCAAAATCCCGATGGTAAGGGATTTTGAGTTAGTGCTTCTGGTGTTGCGGTTCAGGTAAGTATGTGTGTGTAAGTGTGTTTGTGAGGGGCTTTAGTGTGTGTGTGTGTGTGTGAGAGGGGCTATAATGTGTGGGTGTGAGTTTGCCTTTTGTGTATGTCTGTTGTATCTCGGAGTTGGAATATTAAAGTCGGGGTTTGTGGGGGGCACAGGGGGGCAAAGCCCCCCCTGCTTATCTTTAGTGTAGGGTGGTTTGTTTGGTTATGGAGGGAGGCTGTGTATGTGTTTGTGTGTGTGCTGTATGTATGTAGTACTTTCGTGATTTTGAATTTCGCGCTTTTAACATGTCGGTAATGTGGGGTTTAGGGATTCTGGTCTCGGTATTGTGGACTTCGGGATTGCGTCAATCCGGTATTAAGTAGTGATTCCATATATCAGTTTTAATAATTGGCTTAATTTCTGGTGTCATTCTAAGGAGATCCAATGTCTGTCTGCCTGGAATGACATGCTTGACAAGCCATGCTGCTTCGCAAGGGATGGCTTGCACCTGTCACCCCTGGGTTTCCTGATACTGGCAAAGGCTCTTGCCACCCCCATAGTGCCTTTTTTAGACAAGGCTCAAATTCTAAACCCACAGCCCTAGAAAACAATAATAGAAAAAAGCTAAGGGTAATGCTGCTCAATGCCAGAAGTCTAAATCTCAAGATGCATGCCCTCGAAGCCCTCCTCAGTATGGAGAACATCGATGTCTGTGCTGTGACTGAAACCTGGTTCAAGGCTCCTGAGAGCACCCCGGCACTATCAGGTTTTACCTCATATCATGTGTTCCGGCCCCAAAACCCAGACCGTACCACAAAAGGAGGAGGTGTATCCATATTCATCAAGGATACCCACACCTCCAGGCTGGTGGCAACTCACGAAGCATCAGAGACCATTCAGGTGCAATTAACCATAGGCAAAACTGCTCTACAGTTTGTAGCATGTTACAGGCCACCCTCTCAAACTCAGGAACCCCACACAGCCTTCCTGAAGACACTGGAGAGTATAAATGTCTCTCCAAACACCATCATATTGGGTGACTTCAACTACCCAAACATAGACTGGGAACATTACTCAAGCCCCAATACCCTAGCCCAAAGGTTCCTGGAGTTCATAAACTCAAATGCTATGGAACAACTTGTCACCATTCCCACAAGAGGTGAAAATATACTAGACCTGATCATCACAAACATGGGGACAAAATGCTCCACACCAGAAGTATATCCCTCATTGGTGAGATCAGACCATAAACTACTCTCACTGGAGATCCACATCCCGCCCCCACCCCCAACAAAAAAGACCACAGTGAAGAACTTCTCAAAAGCCAACTTCACACTTCTTAAGATTGGTGTGGTATCCTTCAAGGCCCCTGAGCCATTGGAAACCACAACCCACGCTGCTGAATCCCTTACAAATGCTTTCTACGAGCACCTCCAGGATTGCATGGATCAAGCAATCCCAAATAAAATCAAGACCCTTTCCACCAAAGGCAAGCGCCCAATCTGGTGGACCCCAGCTATAAACAAACTTTACAACAAGAGGAGAAAGCTACTACAAGATAGAGCAAAATCCCTAAAAGGGAAGACATCTCTGATCAATACTAGTAAAAAACTACGATCATTCATAAAATCATCCAAGGCCAACTTTGAGAGAAAAATCGCCAAGGACTCAAAAGACAATCATAAGGCCTTCTTTAGCTATGTTAGAAATCTGGGTGGAAACTCCCAGATATGCTCAGAATTAGTCCAAAATGATACAAAAATCACTGAACCCACAGACATTGCAAACATACTGGCAGACAGGTTCAGTGAAAATTTCTCCCAAAAGGAGAAATATCTATCCCAGCAGAGTGTAGCCTCCCAATCATCTCAAATGCCCAGGTGAGAGCTGCTCTCTCTAAAGCTAAAAACACAGCATCAGTGGGACTGGATGGTGTCCCTGGCTGTGTGCTACACGAACTCAATGAGGAACTAAACCCACACATAAGGCTGCTGTTTAATCTTAGCCTTACCACAGGATACGTACCCAAAGAGTGGCGTACGGCAACTGTGGTCCCACTCCACAAAGGCGGTGCTTCTACAGACCCTGGTAATTACCACCCCATAAGCTTAACAAGCCTGGTCTGCAAAGCTATGGAGAGGACATTAATGGAACTCATAAATAAAGACATAGGGGACCTACAGACATTGGATCCTACCCAATTCGGCTTTGTCAAGGGCAGATCATGCCTCTTGAACTTGGTCGACTTTTTTGAAACAGTCACCAAGGCCATTGATGAGGGTAAGGCAGTTCACACAGCCTACCTTGACCTTGCAAAAGCTTTCGACACAATACCCCACTCAAGTATCATAGAAAAGCTCACCAGCTTAAATGTAAACCCATATGTCACAAGATGGGTTGCAAACTGGCTCAAGGACAGAACCCACAGGGTTAGAGTTGCTGGTGCCATGTCAGACTCCAAGCCGGTCGCAAGCGGTGTCCCACAGGGCTCAGTCCTGGGCCCCCTCTTGTTCAGCATCTACTTTTCAGAAGTGCAGGCAAACATAGGAGGATTGTGGCTGACAAAGTTTGTAGATGACTGCAAACTGGGTGCCATAGTTGAAAATCCATCAGACACAGATATCCTTGAGAGGTCTCATAGAAACGGATAACTGGTGCCAGAGCCATGGCCTTAAGCTAAACGCCAAAAAATGTATAGTCATACCCTTTGGTAAAAACAAAGTAACCCCAAGTTACCACATAGGTGGCAATCCATTAAGCACAGAAGAGGTTATCAGGGACCTGGGGACCCAAGTTGACAGTAACCTTTCTTTTGACACTCACATTGCCAAAGTGGTTAGGAGGACCTTCTACATTGCCCACCTGATTATGAAGGGATTCACATCCAGATCAAGGGAGGTCATTGTTCCCCTGTACTCTTCACTTATCAGACCAATGATTGAGTACAATGCCCCATTCGAATGTATCTTACCCGACACCTGCAGCAATTGGAAAGACCCCAAAAGTTCCTCACCAAAAGGATAAAGGGGCTCAAAAATATGCCATATGCTGCCCGACTGAAGAAACTCCAGCTCTATTCAGTCGCATACCGTCTGCTCAGAGGTGACCTGTGCCTGACATACAAGGCCATGTCCAACCCGGAATTAATGGACATGCTCCACCTCAAAAACCCAAATCCACCAGAGCCACAAGAGCAAGAGACTTAAACCTCAACACGGATATAAATAGGACGTGCTGGAGGGACAGATTCATCACCCAGAGACTCCCTATGCTGTGGAACAGAATCCCGGTCCATGTGAGACAGAGCACCTTGCTGGCTCTGTTCAAGAGGAATCTTGACCAGTGGATGGGAGATCGTAGGTTTACCCCGGGATCATCTCTGTATCACTGCTGGACAGAGGCACAGCAAACTAATGGGTATAGTATTCTTCAACCTAAGGGGTGGTGAAAGCCACACAACTCTGGCTAGGCTTATAAATGCCCTAGGGCAGATAGCTTAGTATGAACCTATGAACCTATATATATATATATATATATATATATATATATATATATATATATATATATATATACATATATATATGTATATATATATATATATATATATATATAGTGTGTGTGTGTCTGTGTGTGTAAAAAGAAACATGAAAGTGGAAGAGAAGAAGTAAATATAAAAATGTATCACTTTACCTTAACCTTGTTGAGATTTCCCAGAAATAAACATATAATGTTCCTTATAACAAAGTATTTACAATCAGAGGAGTCTTATTCATTTGTCCTTTAGTTTTTATTTTTATTTGCTCCTTCTTTGACAGACCATCCATTCTTTGTTGCCTGTGTCTTCAAGCTTTGAGTTGACCATTCCATTTCCTCTATGTCAGTCAATATTTTCATCTTTTGAACAAAATCTACTGCATCTTGTAGGGAACTGAAGATCTTCTCTCCTTCTGGTAAAGTTATTTTTATCCTTGCAGGGAAAATAATTTGAGCCTTGATATTAGTTTTATTAGAGGAACACACTACTTCCTTCTGGATATGACAGAAGAGGTGTAGTCATTATCAAAACTAATGACTTTCTCTTCTATCTTAATAGGAGAGTTTGACCATGCAGATTTCAATACCAAGTCCTTGTCCTGAGATGAAAAAAATCTGACAATAATAGATCTGTGGTTAGTAGAAACTGTGGTTGATGCTGGTTTTGCTAAGGACTGATGAGCCCTCTCAATTCCAAATGACAGGGATTCAGGCATATTATGGGATGAGGAAAACCAGTTGTTAAGCAATTCAATCATGTTATTACCTTCCTCCTTCTCAGGTATTCCATAAATTCTGATATTATTTCTCCTTGATCTGCTTTCAAGGTCCTTCAGTTTTTCAATTAATTTTGTATTTTGCTTAAAAAGGAATTCATTGTGATTTTCATTTTCTGTCAGTTTGCCATCCAAGTCAGTTACACTTTCCTCAATAGCAGATATTTGTTCAGAATGATTTTAATCATCTCATTTAGAATATCCAATTGTTTACTACATTCCTGTTTTATAATATCCATTTTGTTGTCCAATTTGTCCATCTTTAATGACAGTTCTTGGATGTTTGCTATAATAACTTGTAATTCCTTCTTCAAGGCACTGTCCTGATGAGGGTTCTTCGTCGAGTTGCTCATGTTGGGATCTCTTGTGGAAAACTTCTTGCAGGAAAATTCAAGAAAATCTTCTGCTTGAATATTAATTTTTAGAAAATAATAAAGTGCCTGTATTTATGTATCTTTCAATATATTTTTGAATATTTTTTTTTCCAAAAAGTGAATTCATTTTCTGTCAGAATAATGAATTCTAAGCAGAGCTAAGGTTTTGTGCTGCTAGCAGTCAGGCATCTTGGCCATGCCCCCCTCCTGTAATCCATCCTGATTTGTTTATATGCAATAAACTACTTAACTGAACACCCAAGCCTCATTGTCTTCTTAATGCACATAAGACGAGCGACAACCTTCGTGATTATAATAATGGTAGAACCTTCTTGCGGAAGACCAATCTGAAGGCTTGCCATTTTGGAGTACAAAACATCACAATGAAGGTTATAAGAAGCAACAGAGGGTGTCATTTGACTTTTTGGAAGTGACTAGCTATACAATGGAGTGGGAGAGCGATGAGAATGCTTTCCCTCCTGTCCCACCACCACAAGAATTGGCAGTTCATGCACAGAAGTTTTGGAAATTTAATGGTAAGGCCAAGCAACCAGACTACAACAACAAGAACCGGGGGAGAAATGCCAACAGGTATAATGGTACAATGGCTACAGACGGTCACAACATAACTTGGTAGATGGCAGTAATTTGTCACAACAAATTTTTGAACCTTTGAATGTGGAAGAAGATAATGTAAATTCTATGTGATTAATGTGTCTGGACTTGAATTGAATAAAAACGTGCCCAGACAGCCAAACAGAAGCAATTCCTTCTGTTTGGCTGTTTGGCTGTCTGGACTTGAATTGACTAATGAACAATTAGCTGATTTAAATTTAGGATTGAAGTTCATTCTCACTGTTTTGTGGCATTTGCATGTTTAAAAAAGTGAAATCTTTCAATTAATTTAAAAACTGCATTTAATTTTTTTTTCTTCCAGAAAAAAAATGTTATTTGTGATAATACTAGTGATGTTTTGAATGATTTTGATAGTGTACAGGATACTACTGTTGAGAGTACAGAAGATAGTTTTTATTCTTGGATATCAGACATGTTGGCTGTGCCTGAAGTAAATTCATACTGCTTATTTAATACATCTAATATTAAATATAAACTTGTTTTATGCCAACATTTAGTAATGAATACATTCAGCAGTTTTCTGCAATGCTTAATGTAGTGGAAAAATCTTTTAAAGATTTTATGGGTAAAAAAACATTAGATTCAATATAATTTAAATAAAACTGAATGGCGTGCTTTAAAAGATTTATGTGGAATGTGTGAATTGTTTTTTAAAACTGCAGACAAGGATAATAAAATTGTTGTTATGCATTATAGGCAGTATATGCAAATGTGCTGTGAACATTTGAGGAAGCACAGTGTTTATGAAAAAAACTAATATGAAAGTGTATTCGAAAGCTTTGGTATGGTATAAGGAATTCCAAAAAATAATGCCAAGTCAAACTAAATAAAACCAAAATCTCCAAGGGGAGGTAAGCAAAGGTGAAATCAACAAGCTCCAAAAAATAGCGTACCACAGGTTTATTTGTCCGCTTTCATCAAACGACTTCCTCAGAATAATTTTACAATAAAAAATCTCAGCCTTAAATACACAGAATGATTATACAATAAAACAATTAAATAAATTTACATATTTAATTAAATAATGTTTAAACTGAAAAAAATATGAAAAAATATTGTGAAAAGGGAAGCTACCTCTAACTTATTGTTAACACACAATTTACGATGTTTCAAAAAACATTTAAGATTGATAAATTCATTTAAGCCTGGTGTTTTATCTGATTTCAGCCTAATTTGCCAGATAGTTTCCCTTTGCTCTAAAAAATTTTTAAAATCCCCATCCCTCATGTCAGTAGAACATACTTCTAATACAGAAAAAGAAAATTTTTTAAAAAAGGAACAAGCAAAGGAATGCTTGTACAGGGCATTAGTACAGTCATTGATTTTTATAGCATACAAGTGCTCTTTGATACGTGTGCTCAATTTCCTGGTGGTCATTCCTACATAAAATGCCAGACAAGCGGAACATAAAGCTATGTAGACAACACCCTTGGTATTACAGTTTACAAAACCAGGTACTTCAAAGGTTCTGTATACAGTGGTGACTGCTATGTAAGGCCCTGTAGAAATAAACCTGCAAACTTTGCACTGATGACAACAGTGCATGCCTTTCTTACTGGTGACAAACGAATTTGTTATATGCTTGTTGTTTTCTAAAATCCTTTTAACATTATGGCTATTACGAAAAACAAATTGTGGCTTAGTGCCCACTATCTGATGAATTTCAGAGTTACCATGAATAATTCTCCAGTTTCTTTCAAGTATAGATCTAATATGGAGACTATCACTGTTCATTTCAAGGGAACAAATCAAGTTAGAATCAATATGGTGAATAGACTGTTCACCAAAATGAATATTGTTACTACCAAGTGATGTGGTCAAAATGGCCGGATAATTACTAAAACGCTTGTTAAAAATCTCATTGCCAATGTTACCTAAAATCCGTTCATCATAACCTCTTTGGGAAAACAGGGCAATTATGAACTGAAATTCTTTAACTAAATCGGAATCCTTGGTGGTCATATGGCAAGCCCTAATGAATTGACCTCTAGGTATATTTTTGACTATGTGTCTAGGATGACTGCTTGAAAAATGTAGGTAGCCATTGGTGAAAGTTTTTTTACGATGGATACGACTGTGAAACTTATGATCAAACAGGTCCCACCACAAATGAATATCCAAAAAGTTGACTTCTAAACCTACATCACCTTTGGTGAACCTTAAAAAACTAGGAAGTGAATTAACTTCCAAAATGAAATTTTCAACTGTATTGGGACTTCCTTCAATAACAAAAATCAAGTCATCAATGAACCTACAAAAAAATTCAATTTTCTCCTTTAACAAAGGAATGAATTCAAGTTCCCACCATGCCATAACCAAATTGGCATAGGCAGGGGCAGCTGGAGAACCCATCGCAACACCTCTTTTCTGCTTGTAATAAGTTTTATCAAACAGAAAAAAATTGTTGTGTAGAATAAGTTCAATAAACATGCAAATGGTGTTAATCATGTTAACAGAAAAGCAATTCTTCCTACATAGAAAAATCCTTACTGCTTCAACACCATCATCGTGAGGGATACAGGTGTATAAAGACACCACATCAATGGTAAAAATAATGTGCCGCACAGGATCAAAAACAGAGGTTTCAAAGAAACTTTTTAGTTTACTTAAAAAAATGCCAAGAGTCCTTGACAAAAGATAACTCATTGACAAGTAAAGAACCCAAAACTGAGTCAACAACCAAATACACCCCTTCAGTAATAGAATGTGGTGAAGAAACAATGGGCCTGAAGGGCGGATTGCTCAAATCTTTATGGATTTTTGGGATGTCAAAAATCACACCAATTTTGGGTTCTGAAACTACACAAAAATCGTATAATTCTGGAGTAATGTCTCCTGACATAAAAACTTCATATAAGTGAGAATGTATAAAATGAAAATGTTTATGTATCTCATATAAAGAAACTTGTTCATATTCGTTAACATTGTTTAAAATTTCTAACATACTATTTTTATATCTGTCTTGACCCATGATGATAATATTGGCACCCTTGTCACTTTTCATAAATCTAAACTGATTGGTTAAAGCTTGCAGTTCAAATAATGCCTTTCTCTCCTGTACTGTCAGGTTATGATGAATGTTGGTGTTGTTTTTCAATAAATTGTCAACATCCTGAATACAATGCTCTTCAAAGACTTTGATGGTATGGTGCAACCTTGGGGTAACAGTAGAAGGTTTTATCAAAACCTTGTTAGTTTTTGGCAAGTCATGCATCAAGTAAGATAAATTTAACTTCCTGGTGAATTTTTTAATGTCAATGACAGTCCTACTATAATTAGCCCTGTTGCTAGGAACAAAATTTAACCCTAGTTTCAAAACTTTTAATTGCATGTCAGAAAAAACATAATCAGTTAAGTTAATAATGTTAAAAAAGTCCAAGCGTTCTACTACGCTTCGTCTCCCGAAGAATTGGACCCCAAAAAAGTCCGGCTCCGAGTGAACACTGTCTTTTTGCTCAAGTTTCCCTGATTTTTCTTGGGGAAACTGGAGGAAGAAGAATCAGAGGAACCAACATATGATTTGTTCCTACAAACCTTGTCTTTATCAGCAGTGTGAGGACTAGTCTCAGACTCACGATGATCTTTCTCACAAACAGAACCCTTAACTTGATTATTGATGGACTGCATGGTGTTAACAGGAATGCCATCTCTTACATCAGGCATTTCAAAACCCTGTTTTTTATCGTGCTTTTCATCAGAAAAAATAGCTCTATTACCACTGGTAAAAGAGGATACAGTAGCACTATAAGAACGATTCTGTTTGTGAGAAAGATCATTGTGAGTCTGAGACTTGTTGGATAATAGGTATAGGTTAGGATATTTTATGAAAGAAGATGTAGAAAAGATTTAATGTCAAAGGTAGCAGTATTGCTAGTTTCCACTGCTTGCTTAAGGTTCATAAAAGCCTCTCCAACCCCCAGGGCCATCCTGTTATAAATATAAGACCCCCAAGGAGAGCACCAGTACCTACTTGGGACCTCAATTTTGTTTTAGAAAAACTCACACTACCTCCTTTTGAACCAGCCAGCACAGCTGATCTGAAATTCTTGTCATGGAAAACTGCTCTGCTCCTAGCAATAACTTCATCAAGAAGAGTCTCAGAGTTACAGACATTAATGGCTGTGGGACCTTTCCTCATTTTTCATCAGGACAGGGTTTCTCTTAGGACAAACCAAACATTCATGCCAAAAGTGGTCTCCAATGTGGCCTTAAACCAAAACCATTCATTTACCTACTTTTTACCCAAATCCCCAGAATAAAGGGGGGAGACTACTGCACGCTTTGGATATACACAGACAACTACGATTTTACTTGGACAAAACAAAAGCTTTCAGAAAAACTGAGCAACTGTTTGTAGCATATACTGCAGGATCACAAGGAAAGTCTATTACAAAGCAGACATTCTCGAAATGGATAGGACACTGCATCCGCTTCTGTTATGCACAACATGGCAAATCAGTGCCTAAGGGCATTAGGCCTCATTCTACCAGAGCAGCAGCCACTTCAGCAGCCTTCCTCAGAGGAGTACCAACCAAAGACATTTTAGAAGCTGCAACCTGGAGCTTAGTGCACACTTTCACCAAGCACTACCACTTACCTCTCTACTCCAAATCCAGAGCAGGCTTTGCCGCTGCAGTTCTGCAGGGCTTGTTAGCCTCTCCAAATCCAATTTAGACCCAGCCACCCAACCTCAGCTTTGGGATTCTACCCAAGTGTAATGACTGCAACAGTGAAACACGATGAACATAGTACAGTTGTGTACCTACCATAAATGTAGATGTTCGAGTGTATTCACTGTTGCAGTCCAGGTTACCCACCCACCATCCCCCTTTTTTCTTTGCTTGGACTTTTCTGTACTTTTCATCTCTATACTTCCTATGCGGTGTATTTGCTTGTAGATGAAGGAAATGTTTATAGTATTATATGCATGTTTTTTGGCATAATTTTATCTTTCCAGCCTTCCTATCTGGGGGCACCTGACATCTGGGGCAAGAAAAACTGATGAAAATGGCATCGGTTGCATCTTTTATACCCCTGGCGCACTGCCGTCAGGGAAGAGGCGACAGCAACCGACGCTGGACCAAGACTTTGGAACTCGGGCCGACTGCAGGTCACCTGCCAGCAGGATAACCCAAGTGTAATGACTGCAACAGTGAATACACTCAGACATCTACATTTATGGTAGGTACACAACTGTACTTTGCCATCCCCCTCATTTAATCTCCTCTTTGCCTTATGGAGAGTTTTTATGTTTACATAGGTTATGCAATAATGATCTGCATTTTTTAATGAAGTTAAGAAGACTGAATGTTTATAGGATATACAAGGGATTTAGTTGAGGCATAATTTCGGAGACTTATGGGGGAACAGAACACTGGATGATATGTATTCAAATTTTTATGTTAGCTCAGCTATTAATAACAGAGTTTCCCCAGTTGATGATGGAATAGATAAAAGGAACATATATTTTGTTACAACTTATAGTGTCTTCAGTGAAGAATTTATTGATTGTTGAGGAATCACGTACTTTCTTTAATAGTATATATAGGAGTCCTCTTTTTTCTTATAAATGTGGTAGGAGTTTGGGGGACATGCTGGTACATAGCAGTTTTGTGTCTCTTGCCATGCATATTTATAGGCATCCTTCCTTAGTAGGTATTCTTCCTTGTGATGGTTGTTCTAGTTGACAGTTTATTGTATGTTCATTTCTTTTAAATTAATGATGTTAAATTTAAGCCTGTGAATATGTTTACATGTAATACTGAGGCTATTATGTATGCTCTTAAATGCCCCTACAACCTTTTTTATATAGGTGCAATTAAAAGAGCTTTTAAACTTAGGTTGTAGGAGCATATTAGGGACAGTAGGAAACAGCGTTCTGACAGCCCCATTGGCTTGCACTTTAAACTATACCATCAGGGTGATTTTACAGCTTTACAGGGTACTGTTCTTGAGTAGGTAGTAGTTAGGTTTGGGGAAAATGCTTTACTTAAAGATAAATTACTATACAAGAAATCTGTATATGTTTTAAAGTATGGCACTTTGATGTCTTTGGGCTTAAATTCAGAATGTAGTTTGAAGTACCTGATTTGACTAATTGATTTATTGTTTATTGATCATGTGTTTTGTCTAGTGTGTGTGTGTGTGTGTGTGTGTGTGTGTGTGTGTGTGTGTGTGTGTGTGTATAGTTATATAAATATGTATATATATATATATATATATATATATATATATATATATATATTATATATTCTTTTTATTAGTTTGGTATTTTACTCCTTGAAGGCTTGTATGCCGAGGCATAAGAATTTTATTAAAGTTTTCTACTGATTTTTTGGCCAGTTACTTGTTATTTTTTATATATTTGTTTATCATCAGTTACATTTGTATATTTTCAGTTCAGGTCCCTGCCCTTTGGTCTCAGCAGGACCCTCTGGGTGTTCACCAAATGCATGGCAGTGGTTGCAGCTCATCTCAGGCTGCAAGGATTTTGGATGTTCCCATATCTAGATGACTGGCTCCTCACTGCTCCTACCAGACCTCTTCTAAGTCAGGCCAGAAACTATCTACTCCAGCTATACTTCAACCTAGGAATTAAAGTGAATTACAACAAATCTCAGTTCTCCCAAATACAGACTCTGGAATTCCTAACAATGTACTTGGACACTATGGCTCAAATAGAAAGGCTACCACAGAACAAGCTATCCATCTTACAGAATCGGGCAGAACGATTTCTTTCTTATCAAACACCACTTGCCAGACTGTTCCTACAGCTCCTGGAATCGATGGCAGCCTCCATTACCTTGGTTCCATTGGTAAGACACTATATGAATGTGTTGCCGTAGACATTGGCACTACAGTCATCCATCTGACATCAGCCCATGTCTTTTCCAATCCACCTTATGAACATTTGCAGAGATCATGTAATTTGGGGGATTTATTTGCAGAAGTATCTCAGGGCTGATCCTTTGTATGTCCCTCTCCCACAGGCACTGTAATGATGGATGTTTCCCAACTAGGATGGAGGGGGCATTACATGGATAACATGGTCCAAAGCACATGATTTCTATCCGAGGCCAATCTTTACATTAATATCTTAGAGATGAGGAAAGTTGTTCCAGCATTGCAGGCTTTTCAGGATGTCCTTCCTCTAGAGGTTATTTATATGCAGATAGACAACATATCAGTAGTCTGGTACATCAACAAACAAGGAGGAACACTATCATACCCACTGTGTCGAGAAGAGATGAGAGTGTGGCAGTGGGCGATATCTTCCAGCTGCTCTCTGTATATACCAGGTAAGTCCAGTATTCTAGCAGACAGGTTGAGCAGATCTATTTTGCTACCTCTTGAGCAATCTGTCATTCCAATAGTGGTGAAGCAAATCAAATCTTTAATCAATTGGGCCAACCATGCTGTGATATTTTTGCTTCCAACATCATCTCCAAATACAGCAGGTTCTTTGTTCTGATCCCCAAAGAGGAGGAGTCACCGAGGGACACTTTGACCCGTGATTGGCCCCCAGTCTCCTATATGCATACCAACCAACTCCCCTAATCCTGATGTTTCTCCAGAAAGCATCACAAGACCATAGTCATCCTCATTGCTCCTTTTTGGCCTCAGCATTTATGATTTCTCTTTCTCTGGCCTCATCTGATTCACCCTCCTTGGGTGCTGGATCTGAATTCAGACCTTCTGTCTCACTTGTCTGGAATGCCTTATCCAGACATTTGGGCTCTGAAACTAACCAGATGGTTTCTCTACTTCCTGTGAAGAATAACCAGTCCAGGCTTTCTTTCCAAGTAGTTTACATCTTCATATCCTCTTAGAAAGCTTCTTCTAGAAAAGTCCACAAAAATAAATGGAAAGGTTCTCCACTTGAGCTTCCAAGAGACATTAAGATACTTTTTCAACTCTCATACCAGAAGTAATAGATTTCCTTGGCTCCATTTTCCATGATGAAGCCAGTTATTCCACTATGAAAGTTCAACTATCAGTGGTTTTGAATTGTCATGTTAGTCAGAACCATACTTTGTTGACCTTTCTTAAACTGTGTAAGGCCTTCCTGACAGATGCTTTCATCATTAGACCTCCTATTAAGGACCCCACTCCTCCCTTGGATCTTACTGCAGTGCTGCAAGCATTTGCCTCAATCTCCATTTGAGCCAGCTGCCAAAGTAGACATGACATTTTTGATGTGGAAAACTATCTTTCTGGTAGCTGTTACCTCAGCAAGGAGAGTATTGGAACTCCAGGCTCTATCTTGCCAACCTCCCTATATTATTTTTCATAAAGACAGGATGTATTTGCGTACCACTCCACCCTTTTTACCCAAAGTAGCTTCAGAGATTTCTCTCAATCAAAGCTTTAACCTACCATTTTTTTTAATTTATTGATAAGGGAGAATATATGCTTCATTTGCTACATGTGCATAGACAGTTGCATTTCTGACTTCATCAGACCAAATCTGTCAGGAAGTTGGACCAATAGTTTGTACCTTTTTCTTAGGCTAAAGTTGGGCCAAGTGATTTCAAAGGTTACTTTATCACGATGATTAACTGGCTGCATTTCCCAGGTTTATAAGGACAAAGGTTTGGTTCTACCGAAGCAACCAAAGGCACTTTCAACAAGGTCTGTCTCTACTTCCTCTGCCTTCTTTTCTGAATTGATGACATTTGTGCTGCTGCCAACTAGTCTAATGTTTATACCTTTATTGCACATTACAAATTGGCTTTGTTTTCCAGGGATAGAGCAGCTTTTGGTTCTGCTGTCATCCTGAACATCCTTCCTTGAAACCACACTGGGAATTTAGTAGCTAGGGACTCTGTCCCATCAGTTGAGGAATGGACAGAAAATACAACATTAGATACGAAAGTTATGTACTCACCATACTGACTGATCTGTGTTGTCTTGGCTTCTCGTATGACTATAGTTTGCCTACTGTGCAGAACTTCACACACTTTCAGCTCTAGAGCAGATCTCTTGCATTACATCCATTTGTTTTTCTGCTTATCATCTATAGTGACAAATAGAGAACTATAATTGTACAATAAAGGGTCATTACTATTCAAGAATGAGCATGCTGATTGGACAGCCCAACCAGCATACCCACTGTAAATCCAGTGTATACCAATAGAAAAAAATCTGTCTGCTGAATTACCATTGAGCAGCCAGACTTCTATTGGCATATGCTTAAGAAACAGAACAAAATATAAGAAAAATCAGGTATGTTCTGAAAACTAAAGAAACAGAAACATACCTAACGTTCCTTTTATTTCTGCACTATCCCTACTAAAATCTTGGCAGTCATACCTCTTACCTGTCCAGATTTTTGCAGAATGTCCAGATTTTTGTCTCATAGTTTTTGCCTATTCCCCATAAAAAAATGTAGTTTTCTGGCAAGCCCCTGGGGATTAAACTCATTGTTATAACAAACGTTTGGGGTTCCAGCTTCATATCCTTCAGAATATGCATGCTAACACCAAACTTGCTATTCCAGCAACCTTCTAAATTTATAAGAGAAATATTTAAAATATGTCCCTGTTTTTGTCCTTTGTCTCCTCATTATGTCAGGCTTTGTCCACATTTTTGCATTAAAAGGTTGTAATGTATATCAGCAGGAAAAAAAAAACAGTAATGGAGATTTCCTTTTCTCTGTTGCTGCTCCTGAACTGCACTGATGTTCTGTGCAAGTGTGGGAATGTAAGTCCATTATGCATGCACAGTATAACAGTAAACAAGGAACAATGCGGATGAATACTATAGTGCCCTTATACAAAGACATTATTTAAGAAAGGTAAGCAATTTCTTTCTTAGATAGTGTCATTGTATAATAGCAATAATCCACTCCTGTGGATGGATTTATTAGGATTTACTCATGGTTGGATTTGTTTAATCACTCAGGCTTCACTTTCATGATCGAGCCACAATAATTGTGGGTAATGTGAAGAGTGGGTAAAGATAGATGAAGGCTGCCAGCCTAGCCAGATAGAATTTTGCAGATAATTCTGTCATTTGTAAATATGAATGTAAACTACAGGCTTGTTGTCTTAAATGTGAAGACGTGGTGTTACATGTGGAACTGGAAAAAAATGTGACAACAGTGCACTCTACTGACCAAAGTAAAGCATGCGGTGACCCTTTGATGTAGAAGGGTCTAGATGAAGAAATTCTTTCTACTGTTTTAACCAAGAGTTAAATTGTTAGATTTAAACATGTAAATGTATTTTTATTGCTCTGCTTCCTGACCACCTGCAAGATAACAAAAGGAGATGTTAAGAATGTAAATGTAGTTATGTTAGTCTTAGAACCCAGGGAAGTGTGAAAAATTATGTAATGTGTAGCCTGGGAACCCCAGGAAAGTGTGAAAAATGATGTAATGTGAATCAGAACTGCATTTCAATTTAAACAGAGAGAACCAGAGAGGAATAAGCATTTTTGTCTTGACCATCCAACTCATCAGCACTCTGTCTGTTTTCTTATGTAAGTTATCTTAAGACTTGTGTTTTCTTTTAGAAATAGCTATCAACTAGAAAGATTAGTATGTGTTTTTCTGTGATGTCAGGACTGTACTACTGAATTATTTTAAGTATTTCCCTGTGATCTCTGAACTCTCGACTATCACTGTGTAGTAAGAAGTATTGTCTTGTGCTTTTATTTATTATTAAATGTTTTAAAATCTTTCAATGGAGGCTGTTGTGTGTAGAGATAATTTAAGCTTTAGAGTACATTTCATATTTATAGTGATTACTGTGCCAAGTCACTCTAATAAGCCTTGACTGTTTAGTTATACTACCAATTGGATAATAATATTCTCTCTCTCTTTTGGCTTTTTCCCGGTAAGGGGTCGCCACAGCGGAACTCCGGTCCACTAATGATTGGCAGTAGATTTTTACAAAACACCGAGGTGCCAGCTTGATGCCCAACCTTCAACGAAGGCATGCCCATTTACGCATGCATGTCTTTCAAACGCTACCCAACTGCGGGGAGGACATGCAGGCTCCACACAGAAGGCACTCCCAAGCCAAGCCGAGAATCGAACAGGAGAACCTCTTGCTGTAACAATGCTACCGCCGTACCACCGCGGCATAATTGGATAATAATATTGCACAGTAATAATCGGACACACTTTTAAGGGCCTTTGAGTAGCTGATGAATTTTAGCTGGGTGGTGGCAGGCAGTACTACTGTATGGTCTGGGTAATAGGGGCACAGCTGGAGAACCTGTGCCAGCCTTTCCCAGGAGTGTATTGTGGTTGTATAACCTCTTATCTCAAAGTGTGTGTGTGTCAGCTACTTGGGCAGGGACACGAAGCACTGGTTGGACAGAGAGGGTGCTGGAGGTTTTAGCTTGCCCAGTTAGGCTGAGATCTGGACTCTATAGCTGTGCCAGTGGGGAGTCTTATTGGGGACCTGGAGAGCAAGGGGGCAACCAGCCCCAGACTGACTGTGATTTCTCTGTGCTCTTAAGGGAAATTGCACTTTACTGTGTGTATTTGTTATCCTTTCCTTTATATATGAGACGCCCTCTCTGGTGTTAGTGGTAAGGATTGAGACTCCTTGATTGCTGGGCCAGGGCACAGGCGTCACAGGTAAATCCTGATTTGCCAACATACAGTCATGGATTATTGCTTAAATACAATTTGCTTGCCTTTAGGGTATGGTATGCAAATTCGATCTGAGGTAATGTTGAGGACAGGAGGGGATTATGGGTAAGGGGAGGACCCTGAGCTGTGGATTCTAAGTCTAAAAAAGTGGCTGAAGACAGATCTGGGGGAAAGATCTGAGACCCATCAGTTGAGAAAGGGCAGAAACAGACAACACAGATCCATCATTATGCTGAGTACATAACTTTGGTTTACAGTGGATATAAAAGGTTTACACACTCCTGTTAAAATGCAAGGTTTTTGTGATATAAAAAATGAGACCACAATAAATAATTTCAAAATTTTTACCATCTTTAATGTGACCTATAACCTGTACAATTCAATTAAAAACAAACAGATCTGTTAGGGGAAAAATATAAAAAAATAAAAAACGTAGAATAAGCTGGTTGCATAAGTGTGCACAACCTTAAACTAAAACTAAGCATGTAATTTAACAAATCAGAACTTTAGTCCCCTAAGCTAACTTTTAGATATAATTAGACCCACTTCATAGTCCTTGTTACTGCCTGCATATCTTGCTGGCTGTCTTAATAATCTTCCAGATTTGAAGTATTTGGTAAATGCTATGGTCTGCACTTCTTTTTTTCCCATATTTTTTTTATTGATTTTCAAGAGTATAATTACAATTTTTAACAAGAAAAAACAACGTTATATCAAATTTTTACAAAAACTATATACAAAGTCCAAAATAGATACCAAATCTTCAATAACATTACATTTTGTCTAATAGTTTTTTAAGCTTTATCCAGGCAATTTGTTTATGAGTCATGTTTGAGGAGTGTAACATAACTGTTTGTAATTCCCTACTACAAATAATCTTAGTAAAATATATAAATACCTTAAATGAGAGGTTATTTTTACATTTCCAATTTCTAGTAATAGTTTTTCTTGCTATAGCAAGTAGAGTCCAAAGGAGGTTCATTTGATTCAGTGGAACATACCTTGGCATTGGTGCATTAAAAAGTGTCATAGAATCAGAGATCTCGCATCTGTCTGACCACAAAGCTTTAATAAAATTTTTAAACTCCATCCAAAATGTGGTTATTGTTCTGCATTCTAAAAACATATGTGCCCAGTTGGCATTTATTAGCTCCTCGCATCTCCAACATCTATTAAAATCTTTCTTGCTTATTCTAGAGGCTTTTTTTGGTGTAATAAAACTTCTATGAATGAATTTCCATGTAAAAATTTTCCAATATGTGGAAGAAGAGGTATGGTAAACAGATCTGAAAATTAAAGTTTTATCATTTATATGTATTTGGGAGTTGTTGAAATTGTTGATATATTTCCATAAATTGTCATCTAATATTATTAGATCTGATCTAAGAATGTTGTAAAATCTTGACAATGAGATACCATTATTATAGCCTATATTGGTGAAGTCAAAGAGGATAGATCATTTTTTGGGGAGGTCTGTTATAGCAGGAAAATGATGTCTTTTAAATTCCGTTAAAATAAATTCTCTGAAGATCTGAATATTTAACCAGTTATTTTGGTAGATATTATACCTGGCTAAAAGGTAGGTAGTATCATGAATATTATTAGTTCCTAAAAACTGATGCCAGAATAATAACCCATTTTCTTCCATAGTTTTTATTTTCATCATGTTAAAGGAATCAAAGCATCCCTTGGTTAAGATTATTGGAAACATTAGAATGGACAAATTGTTGTTCAAAAGGTTCTTATTCATTACTTTTTAAAATTTTGCAAGATATATTTAATTATAGGAATAAGATGTGATTTTTCCTGCTCATTGTTGAAGAAGAATTCTTTAATAACTATAAATAGCTTAATATTTTCAGAACAATATATGTTTTTGAAAAACTTGTCAAAATTACTTAATAGTATTGTTTTATGTAAATTTTTCCAATTTGAATGGTATTTTGGACTTAACCACAGACTTGTTATATTAAGAATAATGGCATCAGCATAAAGCTCAAAATTTGGAAAAGCAATCCCTCCTTCAATCCAGTTTTATAGTGCCAATCATATTTAATCCTTGGTTTTTGAGGATACCATAGACATTTAATTAATATAGTGTTTATGTGTTTAAGTTGTTTTCTAGAAGGAGGAGCCAATAATGTTTGAAGATAAAAAAGAATTTTTGGTAATAGAATCATTTTTATCAGAGATAATCTTTCTTCTATAGTAAAGAACATTTTCTTCCATCTATTAATGTATTCTGTGATTTTATTTAATAAAATTTTATAATGTATATTTATAGTGTCCTTCCATTTAGACAGAATATGAACCCCTAGATATTTCAATTTATCATTGGTCCAGTTAAAGTTATTGTAATTAGATAGAGTGTTATTCAATTTTTTATTGATGAGAATAGTTTCTGTTTTGTTTTGGTTAAATCTAAGGTTTGAGATTTCCTCAAAGAGTTTTAATGATCTGATAATGTGATCAATAGATGAATCAATATTTCCAATAGTTAATAAGATATCATCTGCAAAGAGTAAAATTTTAGAAGAATAGTTCTCATTAACATCAAAACTTTTTATGTTTATATTGTTTCTTATAAAATTAGCAAATGGTTCTATTGCTAATGCAAATAGTAGTGGGGATAAAGGGCAACGTTGTCTAGTGCCTTTTAGAATTTGAAGTGGGACAGATAAAAAAGCGCCAATTTTAATATACGCTGTAGAACCTTCATATAATTTTTTTAACAAGTTTAAGATTTCTGAGGAGAAATTATATTCTTTTAATACCATAAATAAGTATGTCCAGTTAATAGAATCAAATGCTTTATCTAGATCTAGACTGATGAGTGATAATTCTTTTTTTTTATTTGCAAAATCTATTAAAGTTAAAAGTCTAATAGTATTATCCTGAACTTTTCTGTTCAGTATAAAACCTGTTTGATCGTTGTTTATTAAAGTCGGCATCATTTGATTTAATCTGTTTGCTAAAATAGACATAAATATTTTATAATCTATATTTAATAGGGAAATAGGACGATATGATGAAACAAATTTGGAGTCCTTATCTTGCTTTAGAATAGGAGAAATTAGCGAATATTTCCAAGAAGGACAAAGTTTGTCACTTATTTGAACTTCCTCAAGTGCTTTCATTAATATCTTCAAAGCGGAATCAGGGAAAATTTTATATAATTCACCTATTATGCCATCAAGACCAGGGGCTTTATTATTTTTAAGATTTTGTATTCTTTTTTTAACTTCTATTAATGATATTGATTTAAGTAATCTATTATTTTGTTCTTTAGAAAGTTTATTATTTATATTGTTTTTTAGAAATTCTATTTTTGAACTATTATTAGTCAAGTTTAAGTTTGCTTTATTCATTGTTTCATGATATGAACGAAAAATCTCTAAAATATCTTTTAGATCTGAAGAAGGTTTTGAATTGTGTTTAGATGTGTCTAATATTTCAGTTATGTGTTTACTCTTGTGAAAACTTTTCATTTTGGCTGCTAATCTATGCATATGTTTTGGATTAGATGAATAAGATTGTAATTTTAACCTCTCTAAAGTAATTGCTACTTTATGACTAAGAATTTCTAAATATTCGAGATTTAGTTGTTTTAATTCCAGATTCAAGCCCAATTCTTTGGGGTGTAAGTTCTTTTTTAAAGTGTCAATTTTCAATTGTAGATTTAATAATTCTTTGTCCCATTCTTTCCTTTTATATAAATACCAGGTTTTTATTTTCCCATATATATAAGATTTTAAAGA
Organism: Protopterus annectens; assembly: GCF_019279795.1. NCBI lineage: Eukaryota > Metazoa > Chordata > Ceratodontiformes > Protopteridae > Protopterus > Protopterus annectens. Next base: position 822,137,772 of record NC_056725.1, read on the forward strand.
GTCCCAAATAAACACTTTATTTGTGTCATTATTATTATTAAGTTCAATGTAATAGTTTACTTCCTTTATAAACCATTCTTTGAATCCTTTTATCTTAATAATATAGGCTGGTAATCTCTGCCAATGAATAAGATCGTTTGGTTTAATTTTAATTTTAAATAGTATGGCATTGTGGTCTGACAGAGGGCATGATGTAATCACTACAGCTTGAGTCTTAGATAATAGGCTGTCAGATATAAACACTTTATCAATAGTTGTCTGTGTGCCATATCTATAAGAAAAGTGAGTAAAATTGAGAGACCTCTGCTCTTTGATCATGTATATGTCTTTTAGGTTATATAATGAGACAAAATCTATCAATTTTTTGGCTGATGCAGGTATCTTAATATTGCTGACATTAGTGGTATCTTTAGATGATAGAATACAATTAAAATCACCTGCCAAAATGATATCTCATTTAGAATTTTCTGTTATTATTTCCAAATATTTGTTTGCAGATTTAGCACCAATACCAGGTAACCAGTACATATTTGCTAAAGTAAAATATTTCTTATTCAATTCCAATACTACTAGACATAACATACCATTTTTATCAGAGAAACTGTTAATTATTTTAGGTATTGGTAATGTATTTTTCCACAAAATCATGGTTCCTCTTCTCTTTGTTTGGAAATGAGATTCAGCTAGAATACTATAACCTTTAAAAAACATATTTTCTAGATCTTTCTGAATAATGTGCGTTTCTTGCAAAAATATAATGTCAGCTTTATTAGATGCTAGATATTTGAGTAACCTTCCTCTTTTAGTAGGGTTATTAAGACCATTTGCATTCAGAGATAGACATTTAAACCCAGACATTGATTACTTTAAGCTTTTGATGGGTAAATACTATTCTGGACTTAATTAACAAGTAATGTTCAGAGAAGATGAAAATATAACTATATACAAAAATAACCATGGAACATCTAGTTCCTGGATTGATGAAGAAGTCATCAATACCACCCTCTACCATCCTTAGTGCTCAAGACTGTCATTCTCTAATGCTACTACCTAATATTTTATTGAATCAACAAACTACAACCTATTAATTCTCCAGGATGAATAGGTATTACTATGTAGGAGATATTGTGGAAAAACATCAATTACCATGAATAATGTAATTTTCATTTTTTTTAAGAACAGTGTCTTTAAACTTGTATCATGGCATAGTATATCATATTCATTGATGTCTATTCTATACTAATACAGATCTTAATCTAGTATACTACATTAGATCAAAACCTACTTATCTAGGAATTCAGTAAATAAGTTTATGTATAAAAATAAGAACATTTATCATGTAACAAAACATTCCTGTATGAACTTGTCTGTGAAATCACAACAGTGTTAATATTTACTATAGAATCAGCATATTAATATATAGCCTATAGGCTTATTTTCCTTTTATATAAGATATAAAATAACCAGTTTTTCCTTCCCCTAAAAAAAAAACATATCTGATTAACCTTAAATAATTTCTTAAGCTATTAAAGATATTTAAAATAAAGATGTACTAATGAGAATTTTTTACATGAGAAGATAATATTTTAGTTGCACAAATATCTATGCAGGTATATAGATCTGTGTAATCATCAAAAACATTAGCTTTTCTTTCCAAAGATGTGAGTCTAAAGTAATTATGTAGTGTAGCTTGATTTTGATAAAAATATCATATAATGAAGTCACAGCTTTTAACCTTCAAGGACACTTCAGTTTTAGATGTTATAGTAATAATGTGTTCCCTTAAGTTGTCCTTTTTAACAAAATACATTAACACATTTTACCAATATTTTTTCAGTTAGAGTGGCAGTGGTTAACATGCAATATATCTTTTGCTAGAAAATGTAGTCTACAGACAGTAAAACATTCAATATTTTATGAATATTAGTGAAAATGTCAGATTGTAGTATGCACTTATGTAGCTGGAGGTGGATTAAGTAGATCACAATTTCACCATTCACTATAAATCCAACATAATGCAAACTATTAATTAGAAAAGCAGTTAAAAAGTAAAGGCTACCCTTGGAAATAACAACTGTCCTCATGTCCTGATGAAAGTAGTAACTATAAGTCAAGAGTAACCATCCCCACTTTGCACTGCCCCCCCTAACAGTCTTCTACTACTATCACTGACTAGTGAGGCAAAAGCATCACTTTAGTAACAACTAAGATCATTCTCTAAGCAGAACTGTCTCCTTTTCTTTGGAACTGAATTTTTTCCTGCCCCAATATATTATTTCACCCTTTTATAACAGAATTATTATTTATTGTAATGGTCTGTCTGCAGCTTTGGCTTCCCCAATCCAGCAGTATTGCCATCAACCAACAACTCATATAATCAATAAGATTGGGGATGAAGATATCAAGATGAAAGCACAGAAAATACATAGCTGCCCCAAAATCTACTTTAAAAATAATAAGAACACATTAACCCCAATAGATAATGTATTTTAGTGACTTTATAACCATTGCATATGCCGCTTTCTGCTCTGCTAACCAAAAAGGATCAGATGACCTAGTCTATGTTTTCACTATCTGTTAGCTACAGCTGCCAACTAATGATCAAGTGTAAACTACTTTGTAAAACATGTCATCAGAAAACTTATTATGAAGGGAACAACATAGGCATCAACATTGGTTTAGTAAAAAGGACCTTTATATATGTCTATGTTTTTTATATATTTTTCTTTGTTGCTCTTGGTATGCGATAAAGCATTCAGTTGTTCCGTTTTCTTTTTCTTTTTTTTTTCATGTGAAGATTTCTGGTAACGTGAATATGTAACCAAAGTTCATATGACAAAAGAGACTTCGAGAGAGTACATGCATAAGTCTCTTGTATTACAAAGAAGATCTGACCAAGAAGTCTCGAGGCAACAGCCTTCTTTTTCCTTTTTTTCCCTTCCTTCTCCTTTAGCATTTGAATTTTGGCGGTTAAAAGCTCGCACTAGGGAATCTGCAGCAAGCTATGATAACTGTTCACGAGATACTCGTGATGTGCATTTTGTGAGAAAAAAGAAAAACAGAATATGTTACTCAAAAAGCGTGTATATGAAGTACAAAAAAAAAAAAAAAACAACTTTGCCCCATTTTATATAAATATAAAATTCTCTGTAACTATCAATTTTACTAGCCAATGTATCCGATATCAAGCATACAAACCCTCCTGTCCCTGCAACACACACTCCACCAGCTTTCATCAGAAAATACATCTCCTTTTCCCTCTCTGTCAGCAAATGGACCCACAAACCACATTTAGTAAAGACACAAACCTCTCAAGTGTATGAGAATGCATTTTTACATGTCATGACGGATTCTTAGAAAGAAAACAATCTTCTCTTATTATGATAAAGAACAATTTCCAATACCTTTTAAACTATTTAGTACAAGTCAGATTAAGTTATATCCGTTAGCTCTAAAAGGACCCAAGCATAACATGACATTTAACAGGAGAGAAAGCCCGCTGATGCAAAAAGGGGCTACACTTTCATTTAATTGCACTGAGATGGGGAGCCTTCATTTCACTTATCGAAGCGATCTATATCATCATAATCTAATACACATACAGTATCCAGTATTAAGGGGGTTCTTGTTTTAATCAATATTTCTATGGTATTGCTACATTGCCCCTATGTAGTTGTCAACTAATAATACACTCTGTCAAGGGAAGATTTAGAATTTTAACATCTATGTTTAACATTCTAGCGTATTTGTATTAAAGGCTTTTAAACAGCAAATAAATTTAAAAATAAATAAATAAATACATAAGCATACTTAATAAATATTAAATGATTTTTACCTTAACATGTATTTTTTTCCCCGATGTAGGTGATTTGTAGCACGAACATTTTGGGATTTGAAGGGATTGTGGAAGAGCTTCATTTGTATTATTTACCCTTAAGCTTCTTATAGGTTCATAGGTTCATAGGTTTATACTAGGCTATCTGCCCTAAGGCATTTATAAGCCTAGCCCAAATTATTGTGGCTTACGCCACCCCTTATATGAAAAAATACTGTGCCCATTAGTTTGTTGTGCCTCTGTCCAGCAGTGACCCAGAGATGATTCCCGGGGTAAACCTACGATCTCCCATCCACAGGTCTAGATTTCTCTTGAACAGAGTCAGCGAGGTGCTCTGCCTCACATGGACCGGGATTTTATTCCACAGCATAGGGAGTCTCTGAGTGATAAATCTATCCCTCCAGCATGTCCTATTTATATCCGTGCTAAGGTTTAAGTCGCTTGCTCTAGTGGTTTTGGTGGATTTGGATTTTTGAGGTGGAGCATGTCCATTAATTCCGGGTTGGACATGGCCTTGTATGTCAGGCACATGTCACCTCTGAGCAGACGGTATGCGACTGAATAGAGCTGGAGTTTCTTCAATCTGGCAGCATATGACAGATTTTGGAGTCCTTTATCCTTTTGGTGAGGAACTTTTGGGGTCTCTCCAATTGCTGCAGATGTCGGGTGAGATACATCCCGAATGGGGCATTGTACTCGATCATTGGTCTGATAAGTGAAGAGTACAGGGGAACAATGACCTCACTAGATCTGGATGTGAATCCCTTCATGATCAGGTGGGCAATGTAGAAGGTCTTTCTAACCACTTTAGCAATGTGAGTGTCAAAGAAAGGCCACTGTCAACCTGGGTCCCCAGGTCCCTGATAACCTCTTCTGTGCTTAGTGGATTGCCACCTATATGGTAGCTTGGGGTTACCTTGTTTTTCCCGAAGGGTATGACTATACATTTTTGGCGTTTAACTTCAGGCCATGGCTCTGGCACCAGCTATCTGTTTCCGTGAGTCCCTTCTGAAGGATATCAGTGTCCGATGCACTTTCCACTATGGCCCAGTTTGCAGTCATCTGCAAACTTTGTCAGCCAAAGTCCTCCCATGTTGGCCTGTACTTCTGAGAAGTAGATGCCAAACAATAGGGGCCAAGGACCGAGCCCTGTGGGACACCACTTGTGACCGGCTTGGAGTCTGACACAGCGCCAGCAACTCTAACCCTGTGGGTTCTGTCCTTAAGCCAGTTTGCAACCCATCTTGTGACATATGGGTTTACATTTAAGCTGGTAAGTTTTCTACAATACCCGAGTGGGGTATTGTGTCGAAAGCCTTTGCAAGGTCAAGGTAGGCTGTATGGACTGCCTTTCCTCATCAATGGCCTTGGTGACTATTTCAAGAAGTCGACCAAGTTCAAAAGGCATGATCTTCCCTTGACAAAGCCAAACTGGGTCGGGTCCAATGTCTGCAAGTCCCCTATATCTTTGTTTATGAGCTCCATTATGATCCTCTCCATAGCTTTGCAGACTAGACTTGTTAAGCTTATGGGCGGTAATTACCAGGGTCCGTGAGGCGCCACCTTTGTGGAGTGGGACCACAGTTGCCGTCACGCCACTCCTTGGGCACGTATCCTGTGGTAAGGCTGAGATTAAACAGCTGCCTTATGTGCGGGTTTAATTCCTCATTTAGCTCGTGTAGCACACAGCCGGGGACACCATCCGGTCCCATTGATGCTGTGTTTTAGCTTTAGAGAGAGCAGCTTTCACCTGCGCATTTGAGATGTCGGGAGGCTACACTCGGCTGGGATAGTTATCTCTCCTTTAGGGGAGAGGGGTGAAGTTTGCACTGAACCTGTCTGCCAGTATGTTGGCAATGTCTGTGGGTTCAGTGATTTTTGTATCATTTTGGACTAATTCTGAGCATATCTGTGAGTTTCCACCCAGGTTCCTAACATAGCTGAAAAAGGCCTTATGATTGTCCTTTGAATCCATGGCAATTTTTCTCTCAAAATTGGCCTTAGTTGATTTTATGAGTGCTCGTAATTTTTACTAATAATGATCAGGGTGACTTCCCTTTTATGGATTTTGTTCTATCATGTAATAGCTTTCTCCTCTTATTGTAAAGTTTGTTAATGGCTGGGGTCCACCAGACTGGACGTTTGCCCTTTGTGGAAAGAGTCTTGGTTTTATTTGGGATTGCCTGATCCATGCAGTCCTGGAGGTGTTCATAGAAGGCATTTGTAAGGGCTTCGCAGCTTGGGTTGTGGTTTCCTCTGACTCAGGGGCCTTGAAGGATACCACACCAGTCTTGAGTAGTGTGAAGTTTGCTTTAGAAGTTCTTCACTATGGTCTTTTTGTTTGGGGTGGGGCGGGATGTGGATTTCCAGTGAGATTAGTTTATGATCAGATCTCACCAATGAGGGATATACTTCGGTGTGGAGCATTTTGTCCCCATGTTTGTGACAATGAGATCTAGTATATTTTCTCCTCTCGTGGGAACAGTGACTAGCTGTTCCATGGCATTTGAATTTATGAACTCCAGGAACCGTTGGGCTAGAAAGTTAGGGCTTGAGTAATGTTCCCAGTCTATATTCGGGTAGTTGAAGTCACCCAATATGATGGTGTTTGGAGATACATTTATACCCTCCAGTGTCTTCAGGAAGGCTGTGTGGGGTTCCTGAGTTTGAGAGGGTGGCCTGTAGCATGCTACAATTTGTAGAGCAGTTTTGCCTATTGTTAGTTGCACCTGGATGGTTTCCGAAGCTTCATGCGTTGCCACCAACCTGGAGGTGTGAGTATCCTTTATGAATATGGATACACCCCTCCTTTTGTGGAGTGGTCCGGGTTTTGGGGCGGAGCATGATATTGAGGTAAAACCTAATAGTGCCGGGGTGCTCTCAGGAGCCTTGAACCAGGTTTCAGTTACAGCACAGACATCGATGTTCTCCATACTGAGAAGGGCCTCGAGTGCGTGCATTTTGAGATTTAGACTTCTGGCATTGAGCAGCATTACCCTCAATTTCTTCCCATTTTTGTTTTCTAGGGTGGTAGGTTTAGAATTTGAGCCTTGCCTAAAAAGGCACTATGGGGGTGGCAAGAGCCTTAGCCAATATCCGGAATCCCAGGGGTGACAGGTGCAAGCCGTCCCTTGCGAAGCAGCGTGGCTTGTCAAGCATGTCATCCCAGGCAGACAGACACTGGATCCCCTTTGAATGACACCAGACATTAAGCCAATTGTTAAAGCTGATCATCTTGTCTCTATATTGTGGCATCATTCTTGGTGAAGGAAGGATACTGCTCAGGGTTAGGGTCATACCTGCCTGGGCTACATAATCAGAGAGCTCCTCTATGTCTCTTTTCATGCAGTCCAGGGAGGTACGTCTCAGGTCGTTCACACCAGCATGGACAATGACTGTGTCATATTTGTACTTGCTGTGGAGTGACCCGAGTGCTTGTGTTATGTGGCGGATTCTAGCGCCCGATAGGCAGCTTACTGTGACCCTCTCCTTGTTCAGCCTGGTGAGTGGGACGTCAGTGTGTCTGACTATGGAGTCACCTATGACAAGTATGTTTGGTGTTGTATTTGGCTTGCTTGTTTGTATCTTGCTTGTTTTATCAATCGATAACATTTTTCCATTTGTTGCCTGCCTTTTTAAAGTAGGTAATAAGATGTCCATATCTTCAGTGTTTTCCAAAATCTTATTCTTTTTCACATATTCAGAGGCGTCATCAAGATTATTAAATATTTTTATTCCTTCAGATAGATGTCTTTTAATTCTGGCAGGAAAAATGATTTGTGCTTTAATTTCAGCTTTCTTCAGATTTTTAATGAGAGGAATGCAGGCTTTTCTTTTAGTTATTATAGTAGAGGTATAGTCATTGTCAAATCTTATGTTTTGACCATTAATTTGTATAGGATTACCTGCCCACGCTGTTCTCAGGATTAAGTCCTTGTCTTGAGATGATAAAAATTTTACAATAATGGATCTTGAAGCATTTGGATTTTTTGACACAGACATATTTGACAATGACCTGTGAGCTCTCTCTATCCCAAAAGAGAGAGATTCAGGTAGGTTTAGTGTCTTAGGCAACCAGTCATTCAAGAACTGTATTGGGTTATTTCCTTCCATTTTTTCAGGTATGCTGTATATTCTAATATTATTTCTTCGTGACCTTGATTCTAGGTCCTCCACTTTATCTGAAAGTGCGGTGTTTTGCTTTAGTAAGAAGTCAATCTGGCTATCATTTTCATGCTGTCTTCCGTCTATTTCATTAAGAGATTCTTCAGTTTCTGTTATCTGGTCTGTGTGTCTTCTAATTATCTCCTTGAATTCTTCAATCTGCTTTCTATTTTCTTTCTTCATGTTTTCCATGATTTTTTCTAAATTGTCCATTTTCATGGAAAGATCTTGAATACTGAATATTATTGTTTGTAATTCTTTCTTCATGGAAGTTTCCTGGAGAGAGGCTTTTGAATGACTCATGACTGAGAGAGTCTGTTATATTCAGCTGCTGTACTTCTGACAGGATGTAATTCACTTTCTATTCACCAAAAGTGAAATATTTGTAGAAAAAAATAATCCACTGTATCTAAATATATAGGTGAAAGAAAACTTAGATGTTTTTAAAATAATATTAAGAAAATTTCCTGTCAGAGAAATTTCTGTTAAGCAGAGCATCAAAAAAGTGCTGTTATCTCTCTGACAGCTTGGCCACGCCCCTCTATGGACTGCACTTCTGATGCTGATGTAATTGGGAACTGATTCAGACAGGGCAGTGCTAAGCAGTCTATCAGTAAATCCAAGTGTGGGGTAAACATTCTTCTGCTTAAGTTACAGGTGCTTCTGTAAATGGCTCTTGGGACACCTTTTTGGATATGTCTGTGACACTTCTTTGGCTACTTTTTCTTACTGGATCCAGCACAGGCACACTCTATGACACAATCACTCTGAGATATGTTCACTATGAACTTATGCCTCAGATTCCATCTTAGCAACCTTTCTTTTTCAGTATGAGCAACAAATGACCTAGGCCCACATTGCTTCATGATCACATCTTCTGGCTGCATTTCTGTGGAATCTTGCTGTATTCTTAGTCTGCCCAGGTCTTTCAAGGAAGACAGGAATCTTGTTCTTTAATTATAACATTATTATTTGTAGAGACTATATAATAAGTGACAATCACTGGAGACAATTTAATTATTTTAAGTGCAGTTCATTTATAGTGCACAATTTAAAATAAAGATTGCATTCAGTGAAAAGATAACAAAACAAATCGAGCACATTTTTGCTTGCATTCCATTCATGTCAATCCAGTTTTAAAGTCTGTTAATGAAATGCCAGCATTCTTTGCAGTTTCCCAGTACTGCAGAGATGGTCAAGCTGCCTCACACATCCAGAATTATGTTTCTGCTACTTTACAAGTAAATCCACAGCTAGGTTTCTGATATTCCAATACAAAATCTGCAGTTAAGCCCTGCCGTACCCACATACTCCCATAGTCCACATACTCCTCATACTCCCAATCTCCAAAAACTCCCCATGCTCCCATACTCCACATACTCCCCATACTCCCATACTCCCATACTCCACAGCTTCTTTTGGTTATGGTTTCCTCAACTGTCTGTACTGTTGGTTTGAAAAAAATCCCTCTGTAAGAAAAGTAAATGTCTGTGTCTTTTTTAACCTACAGGCCTTGTTTTTAAGAGCAGTTCGGCAGCTGATTCATATTAAACTCTGCTATTACACACTTTACTACTGTACTGTATTGTCTATATGCACCAGCATTTAGTTTACATTATACTATACCTATCCTAACAAACTTAATACTCAAAGAAAGAAACTTGCCTCCTGCTACAATAAAGTAGCTAAATTTGCCACCAATCTCCTTCATAGGACCTACGATTTTCATAGCTTAAAGCAATTAAACTGGCTTGAACTACACAACTACCTAACATATTCACAAGTAACTACAGCACACAAACTCTTTCATCACCCAGAACAATGCCCTGCATTACATAACTTACTACTGACCTACTGTCCAGCAATGAAACTCTGCTCTAGTAATACATTTATATTACTTACAAATAAGTTTAGCTGTCCTCTACCAGTAGTATTTTTAGCCTATTGAATCTATTTGTCAATACTATTTAACCCATTGTTACTGTACACCTAGCATCTATTGTTTATGTAGCTATGTATTATGTGTATATACTTAATTAGTTAAATAGATGTATGTGTGGAGCTTTTCTCCCTGGGTCGCCACTGAAAAAGAGCTCTGGACCAGCTGGACTAACCCGGTCAGCAAATGCCAAATAAGTAAATAAATAAATAAATCAGTCAAATAATACTGCAGGAGACTCACTCTAGTGCCAATATGTTGCTAAAGTCTGGAATAGTATCCCCACATAAATTAAACTCTCTGACAAACTCAGTAGTTTTAAAACATTGCTTAAACAACATTTTAGCCAATCCTGGTCCTGCACATGCTCATCTCAAGACTGAGACTTTGTTTTCACCATACAATACTCTCCAAATATTCTCCTTAAACAAAATACACTCAATCTCTCACTGAAATGACAAAACAATTTTTCTATACATATAAGCAATTTTTTATACATAACTACAACAAACAACAAACAATTTTTTATACATAACTGCTGCTTGTACAATTCACTAAGTTGTATGTAGGCTTTTTCTGTAGTAATTTCCACTTCAGTAAAATCTTAGAATGTATAAATGTAACTACTGTTTATGTATAAAAGTAAATAGAAATATAACTACTCTGTCTTTAACTGGAACTTAGTATAATGCAATGTAAGCAAATGGAGATTTTCTCTTAGGCCTCCGCTGAAAATGGGTATTACTCAGACTTTCCCAGTAAGCAAAGAGCAATAAATAAAATAAATGTATGGTGCATATAGCATACCTCAAGACACTATTTCTAACATTCTGACTTGTCACCATTTAACAGGTGGATCCAGTGTTGTTGATTTTTGTCCAGTTCAACTGTAGGTTGTCAGATCCAACTGGATCTGACCTTGACACTGATCCTGAAACTTTTTGGTTCCAGGGCTCTGACTCCTTCCATACCATAAGTCCCTCACCTCTACCCTACCACCTCATTTGCCACCTGAAATGTTTGATTGTGTTTCCAAGGGCTCCACTGTTTCATATCCTTTGTGGTACGTTTTGTGCAACTCCTCCCTGACTGAGAGAGTTTTTACTCTTTCTTGTTTAAAATGATAAAACTTTGTAAAACATTCTTGGGTAGCTTAGGTATTTACTATAGGTATAGTACGTCTGTTTTGGAAAATAGATTTTTTTCTAGGTTATAGATAAAGAGTTTTCTTAGAATATTTTGTAGAAGTGTTTAAGATTATTGAGCTTAACAAACCTGTATTTAGTATCTAATTAGGTAGTTAGATAAGTTCAGTCAGCCAATAACTATTGTGTGTGTGTGTGTGTGTGTGTGTGTGTGTGTGTGTGTGTGTGTGTGTGTTTGTGTGTGTGTGGGTGTGTTTTATTCTTTTCTTCATGGCTATAGATCACATTCCCACCATTGCCTATCCCTAACTAAACTGCACTGGTTAGAATTTCCAAACCTCCTACGCTACCACCAACTGATCATAGCTCATCAAATTCTCTTCCATCCGGGGAAGTGCCCTGCCCTTGCCAACATGCTAAACTTTCACAACCCTAAAAGGGAGCTATGTTCATGTATCAAAAACCTGACTGAAGTTAATCCATGCAATAACAGTTCTGAGGAGGCCTTATTCTCCCATGATGTTGCCAAAGCATGGAACACTCTCCCACCTGAACTCAGGCTACAAAGTCACACCAAGGACCTTTAAAGGCCTTCTTAAATTATACCTCAATACTAACCCTCTCTGCAACTGCAAAGACCCCCCTTGAAGACCCACGTTTCCATATGTAAGTGACCTGTTGAAGCCTTTTAATGCATACACTATACTCTCACCTGAAATTTAATTTTTGTATATATTGTAAATATTGGTACTACTCCTGAGTATCTTATTGTTCTACATAATTGTTTCTTGTACTTCATTGTTTCTCTTATCTTGTATGCCAGTTTTATTGTTATCTAAAGCATGTATGTACACTGTTATTTCTTTGGAGCTTTTCTCTCCAGGACTCCACTGAAAAAGGACACATGATGTCCAGTTGGACTTATCCTGGTAAAATAAATGTTAAATAAATAAATAAATGGCTGACGGTCAAGGATTTAAAAAGTGGTGGAGTGGGGACATAAGCTGCACCCCCAGGACCATCACTCCCTCTGTGTATATTGTATAGGAGTAGTTCATTTAAATGTTTCATGTTAGGCCTGTGCTTCATTAAATGTTCAAGCATTACAAACCATTCATGAAAAATTGTCAAGGGAATCATTCCTCTGCAGACAGCATCTGCTTCCCCTGCCTCTTCCTCATCTACTTCTCCCAAAACTAAGGACAAGAAATTTAGGAGAAAGTATATGCAGACAACAATAAGGAAAATCAAGAAAAAAAAATTAAAAAAAGGGGACTCCAAGAAGTCCCCTAAGAGGTCTCCCGATCCTACCTTGTCTTTGAAATTAGATCCAAAAGTTCCAAGGCTATCAGAGCTGATAGTCTCTCGGCACCATACATCTCTGACTTGGTCCTGGTCCTCACAGGAACCAGTTACCCCTATACTTCATTCTCCAATTAATTCAGAGAAGCACTATTCCAGACCATCTTCAGTGGCAGCTGTGCCGTGGTCTTCAAGGAGTTTGACCAAACAGGACATCAAAAGAATAATGAGAAAATTTCTCAGGGTGCAGATACAGTTTGGGGTTCTCTCAGTACCATCCTCTGGGAATGTACTGAGTGCTGGTTCGTCTACCCCTCATGTATACTCTTTTCCAGCATCACGTTATCTGTTGGTGCCAGTAGCTTCAGCCCCCAGTCTGCCATGGAGCAACTTTGTTGGAGCCAGTAATTCAGATAACTTCAATAACGACTGGTTCTCTTTCAAGTCCAATGTGTTTGGATCTGGAAGAGTCTCAGAGCTGAAGTTTTGGTGTCGTGGCTCAGGTGTGTGTGTGTGTGTGTGTGTGTGTGTGTGTGTGTGTGTGTGTGTGTGTGTGTGTGTGTGTGTGTGGTTCAATCCTGAAATTGTCTAAGCCTTCTCTTTCCCTCAGCACCAGATAGTTCGGCATCAAGATCAGTGTCAGGGTCTAGTAGTTCTGAGGTTTCCATTGTGTCTGAGATCAGGAGGAAGCCTATGAAACCGGTGGCTTCTTCGGCCTTTGAGGCTTTCCATTGGGTACTCTTGATGCTGAAGGAAAATGTGTTCTCTTCAAGGTTGGCATCATCCAAACCCCAGCTGGATTAGGTCCTGTTTCTCATCCTTGTGTCAGACAAGGACAGTCAGTTCCACAGGCTTCCCAGGTTTCCTGCTATGTTACCTGCCAGTCTGATTTTGAACCCTCTGATATTCCCCATCAGCCAGTTCATAGGAAACAGACATGCAAATGGAACCACCTAGACTCTTCACCTGAGTCTGTCACTGAAGACATGGACTTGGATGAGGGTGAAGGCTCCCCAAGATCCCTCTGGGAGGGCATCGCATTTTGTGAGATTCTGTAATTGATGGAACAGAAAGGAGGAGGATGGTCCACAGTTAGCCATTCTCCAGACAAGTCTGTGTCCCTGAAAGCCTTTGGATCTGGCTCATCTTCCTCCTGGGTAGTACCACCTGTTAATCCACTTATTGATTTGATGGCTGAATGGATATGGAAAGATCCCGACATGGTAGAGCCAATCCCCAAAAAGCCAAACAAAATTCTCTCCACCCCTGCAGAAAGGAAACATTGGAAAAAGAGTCTTCCAGTCCATGTGATGGTTGTAACAGTGGCCACAAAGAAGGAACTATCCAAAGAGGACTTCTCAGCCCAACCCCCTAATAGAGTCTAGGATGATGGACTTCTTTGGGAAATGGACTTACACTTCAGCAGTCTTTCCCTCATGGCACTGAATTATCTAGCTCATGTCACCAGATTTCAGAGAGACTGGAAGGAAATTTCCAGCAGATGTGCAGAATTCTAAGCTATTCACTCTCCCATCCTTCATCCAATGTAGCCATGTGACTGCTCTTGTTTGTAGCTGAAGGTACAGCTAGGGCTTCAGGCACCAGCATTTCCATTTGCCAGCATGCCTGGCTGCACCTCTGCAACTTTGCCTTCACAATGTCCTTCATTAACATCTGCTTTAATGGGTCCACTCTCTTTTGACCTAAAGTTAACGAAACACTGATCAGGAGTCAGCAGGTTGGTAAGAATCTCTCAACAGTAGGCATCTACTTCTCCATGCCCCAGAGATCCTACTGTAGGAATCAGTGAACTGGAAAGAGGAAGCGGTTCAGGAAATCAACAGAATCCATATCAGGAGACCCCTGGAGATAGACTCTGTTGTGGCAGAGGAGGAGCCAACAGTGATGGGCATTACCCCAGGGCAGGGTGGACTGCAGAATCAGGGCTTTCATGGACCATTCCCTTTTCAGCATACCTGAAGGGTTGTCCAACTGCTGCACTCTGGATGCATTCAGGGACGCTTATCTTTGCACTTACAAGCCTGGCAAAACATAACCACAGATTCATGGGTGCTGTACATAGAGATCCATGTGATATAACAGAAGTAAACAGGATATATTACTGTGCAGCTAAATTAATAACAGATAAAATTCTATCACAAGAACACAGGGTAGTGAGAGAAAGGAAGGGGAGAAATCGAATACAATCATGGAAGTATCAAATAGAGAAAATTATAAAGCAGTTAAGACAAGAAGTGTCACTGTTAGAAGAGTATAGAAAAGGGAAGATCAACAAAAACACTCAGAAAGATAGACGTATTATAATGGATGAAGATTTATCATGCGTTATCGCAAATATTAAACTAAAAATAGCAGCACAGGCAGAAAGACTTACAAGATACACAGATAATTATAACGGAAAAGTACAAAATAAGCAATTTATTGATGTCCCAAAAAAGTTTTATAGAGAATTGGGCAACAAGGTAAATCAAATTGAAAGACCAAAAAAAAAAAAATACATAGATACATTTTGGAGAAGTATTTATGAAGATCCTGTGGAACATGACAAAGATGCTAATTGGATAGAAGAAGTAAAAGAAGAACAAAAAATTTAAAGGTACAGGATATGAAATGGAATGAAGTAACAGTTAGACAGATCGAAACAAAATTAAGAAAAGCCTCTAATTGGAAACCTTCAGGCCCAGATGTAGTACCTAACTTCTGGTTAAAAGTATTAATATATTTGCACGAAGACTTAGCCATGTGTAAAAACTATTTATATTCGCACCCCAAACAGACACCAGCCTGGTTAACAACAGGAAAAACAATGCTCTTACTTGAGTGAACCTGCAAGCTACCCTAAAAATTATACACCAATAACTTGCTTTCCATCAACATATAAAGTATACACCAGAAATGGTGCCGACAGAGTTTATAGTCATTTAGAAGAAAACTCAATTATGGCAGCAAAAGAAAAGGCCAGTAAAAGAAAGTTATATGGAACAGAGGATCATTTGTTGTTAAATAAAGTCATAGTGGAGAAGTGTAAAAAGGGGAAGAATCTAAGTATGACATGTATTGACTATAAAAAAGCATTTGACAGTATCCATATTCATGGATAAAAGAGTAATTAAAAATGTATAGGATATACCATACAGTGATCGACTACATTACAGTGACCATGAAACAGAGGCAGACCACTTTGCAATTAAGCCATGATAATGGACAAATTATTATTCCAGGGATAAAAGTTCAAAGGGGGATATTCCAGAGTGGCTCCCTGTCACCGCTGCTATTCTGTCTTGCCCTTAACCCATTAAGCTGCCTACTTAACAGAATAGGCCATGGCTATAATTTGGCTCATAGAAAACAAATTGTAAAAACTTCTCATCTTCTCCTTGTCTGTGATTTAAAATTGTATAGCTCATCAGATGAGGAACTGAAAGCACAACTACAAGTAGTCAGACCTTTTTCAGATGATGTACGAATGTTCTTTGGTCTTGATAAATGTGCAAGAGCAACCTTTAAACAGGAAAGGTGCAGCACCAAGAAAACATCAGTTTGGGACAAGAATGTGATATAAAAGAACTTGAACAAGAGGGAGTGTATACATTTTTGGGAATTGATGAAGGATCAACAATAAAATATGAACAAATGTGAATAAAACTTAGTAAGGAATATTTTAGATGACTTAAATTAATTCTGAAAGCAACGTTAACATCTAGGAACAAAATTTAAGCTATAAACCAATTTGTTCTTGTCCTAACTTACAGTTTTGGAGTGATTGACTGGTCCCAAAAGGTGTTGGATGATTAGATATTAAAACAAGAAGGATGCTTTGTGCTCATCATATGATTTATAAAATCAGTGCATACCAAGATTCTATATTCCCCATTCTGAAGGAGGTATGGGCCTCCTTGAAATTGATTACATGTATAGATCTGCAGTCATGGGACTGCACACATATCTTCTGACCTCACAAGACCCAACCGTAGAAAGTTTTGAAACATGAAGAGAATAAATCTAAGATGACTTCCCTGCTTAGTCTAACAGAAGCATATCAGCATCAAGCAGGAATGGAAATCAAACCAGAAGCAGATAAAAATCAGGCAGCAGCTGAATGTGGCAAAACCCAAAAGAAAGAATAAGGTGAAGGATCAGATGAGAAGGCAAGAAATGTGGAAAATGCATAAATATAGTTGTAAGAATAGAAAACTCCTGGAAGAACCTCATGCTGATCAGGATCGAATGCAGGGATGGTTAAGGAGAGACGAATTCAAAGCAAAAGATGAAAGGTTAATATTGACAGGCCAAGATAGTGGGTTACGTACACGTTGGTTTACAAAGTCCGTTGAACATGTAGTAAAAATAGATAAATGTAAGTTTTGTAAAACAGTATTGGAAACAGTCACACTGTTGCCCTGGGGATTGTGCAAACATTATGATACTGAAGTGGCTGAAAAACACTGGAAACATGAGCCACAAAGCATCATAGAAAATGAAGTCTACATCACATGGGATACCCATTACCAACAGTCTAAAAGATAGATGTGAGAAAAACAGATATAGTGGTCCATGAAAAGAAGACAAAAGTAGCATTGATCATTGAAATCGTTACACCCAGTGACTACAGTGTCTTACATACAGAGAGACACAAAGTCATAAAATATCAGGATTTGCAGGCAGAAATGAGAGCAATGTGGAAGAAAGATACCCAGACAGTTCCAATAGTAGTAGTAGCAATGGGGTCTTATAAAAAATAATCTACAATCATATTTAGATATGTTACTAATACATGTAATTCCATACGAATTGCAGAAGGAGCCATTATGGGTTCTGCGAAGGGCACTTTTGACTAACATCAAAGATTGAAACAATACTAATTTCATGAACTTTAATCATACTTTGACTTAGGAATGGGGTTCATTCCTGTCATGGTATTAGAAACCCGAAATACTTGGAGAAATTAAAAAAGTGCTAAACATTATCTCCAGGGGTAATTTTATACCATTTTCCCTTTCCCCTGTAAATGGAAAAGAGTTCCTGATATCCCACCTACTCAATGGGAATGTACAGCTGCAGAGATTTCCAAGCTGCTAGGAAAAAAAAGTCCACCAACCTGTCTTCACACACCAGACAAAATCCGGAGTCTACTTTCAGTTCTTTTTAGTACCCAAGAAAACATTCTAGACCTGAGTCATTTGAATCAGTATATCAAGCAGTTAAAATTCAGGTTGGTTACACTACAGTCCATTTTGCCTCTACTGAGACAGGGCAATTGGATATGCTCGATAGACTTCAAGGTATGCGTATTATCATGTGAAGGCAGAGAAGCATTTAAGGAGGTTTCTCCATTTCCATCTGGGAGCCAATCATTATCAGTTCAGAGCTCTACCCTTTGGACTCACCAAAGCCCCCTGGGTGCTCACCAAAGTCATGGCAGTGGGAGCAGAGCACTTCTCCCTATTAGGGATCCATATTTTTCCCATACCTCAATGAGTGGCTCCTCGTAGCTCCTACTGACAGTCTCTTATTGTATCACCAGGGCTTATTGCTCTAACTGTTTCAGAAGCTAGGAATAACTGTCACATTTCCAATAGCTAGCTTACATCTTCTCAACATATAGAATTTACTGGATGCCACCTGGGCACAACCTTACAGACTGTCTGTCTTCCAATGTCTAGGGTTCTTTCTGTTTTTCTCACTGTTACACAAGTTCTTCACCACTTCTGTCCTCCAGCAAGGTTGATCTTTCAACTATTGGGTCTTATGGCAGCCACAGTCCTCATGACCCCACTTGTTATTTATTTATTCTATGAGGGTTCTCCAATGGACTTTAGCTCTTTAGTGGTCTCAAAGAGTCCATCCAGTCCATGCCAAAATAAAACTAACTGAGATCTGCAGACTGCATATATATTGGTGGATAATGTCTCATTTGATGATAAAGAGATGATCATTCTGAACAAGTTCCTCAGTGCTGGTTGTGACAACAGATGCTTCCCTTCTAGGGTGGGAGGGCATTTTGAAGGGAAGATGGTTCAGGACACATGGTCACATGTGGAGGTCAAGCTTTACATCAGTGTTCTGGAGATGAGTGCAGTCCTCCTAGTGTTACAGGCTTTTCAAGACAGTCTCCCCAGAAGTGTGATTCAGGTACAGATAGACATATTGATAGTTTTATATGTCAACAAACAGGGAGGAACCCATTCTTACCTCTTATGCCACAAAACTATGAGAGTCTGGTAATGTGTGATGCCTTTACACTACTTTTTTTTAGCAATGCATATCGTGGTGTTGTCCAGTGTTCTAGCAGATAAACTGAGCAGATCTATCCTAATGCCTCACAAGTGGTCCCTCAATCCAACACTGACAAACTTGAACTTCAGTTGCTGGAGCCAGCCTTGATGCAGTCTTTTTGCACCTCATCTAAATCACAAGTGCAACATTTAGTTTGCCCTCATCCCTCTACATGGACAGTCACAGAGAGATGCTGTGATCCACATGTGGCCCCCAGGTTCTTTGTATGCTTTTCCCTCATTACCGCTTATGAACACATTTTTACAGAAAGCAAGAATATGCAAGGCCAAGATGACCCTCATTGCCCCTTTCTGTCCTCAGCAGACATGGTTTCTATTCCTGTGGTGTCTTCTAGTACATCCTCCCTGGAAAACTGGTCAATTTCCAGATCTCTTTTCTCGCCCATCTGGACTCCAGTTCTAGCATTAGCCTGAGATGCCAGGCTTTTCCCTCCTCAGTTGTCCAGATCGTATCAGCCTCTCAAAAACATGCCACCATCAAGGTGTATCACAGCAAATGGAAAAGATTTTCTGTTTGGGTATCACCCAAAGGCATAGAGCCCTTTTAAGCTTGTATTCTCTCCATTTTAGAGGTTCTATCAGAACTTTTTCACAATGGGGATAACTACTCAACTATCAAGGTGCAGTTGACAGCCATCTCTAGTTTTCACACAGGTCAGAACAACTCTTCTATAGCCTTGTTGAAGATCTTCAAAGCCTCTTCCTACTTTAGCCCCCAGAGATCCTTCTCCTCCTTGAGACATTACTATCATGTTTCAAGCACAGACTCAGCCACCATTTGAGCCAACATCAGTAGATCTGAAATTCCTAAACAAGTTTTCTGGTGGCTGTCACTTCAGCTAAGCATATATCAAAGATGCAAGCATGTTCTGCAGACCTTCTTACTTTGTTTTTCATAAGGATAGGGTTTCACTGAGAACTAATGCTTCTTTCCTTCCTAAGATGGCATCCAAAGCAATTGTAAATCAGGCAATAAATCTACAACACTTTTTTCCATGATTTTCTTATAAAAGTGAGTACATGCTTCATATGCTGGGTGTCCATTGCCTATTTAGGTTCTATCTTCACAGAACTAAGCCTTTCAGGAAGTCTGATCAACTTTTCGTGGCATTCTCCAAACACAAATTGGATAAAGTAGTGGCTAAGGTTACCTTGTCAAAAGGTAATAGTATTGCATTACATTTATTTACAATAAAAAGGGTTTATCCTTGCAGAATAAGGCTAAAGGTCATTCCACAAGGGCTGTGGCCATGTCTTCAGCCTTTTCCAGCAGGCTTACTACTGATGATATCTGTGTAGCTGTTACTTGGTCAACAGTTCATACATTTGTGTCACATTATGAACTGGATGAGCAATCAAGATCTTGTTCATCTTTTGGTTCCACCATTCTTAAGAATGCACTTCCTTAATACCATCCAGTCCTGTGTGCTTGGGAATCTGTCCCACAGTTGAATCTAATGAAATTAGACAACACTGGATGCAAAGGTTATGTACTTACCATAATGATAGGTCCATGTTTGAAGTTTGTCCAGTTCAACATTGCTTCCACCTACCCCCTGCCAAACTGTAACTAATGAGACTCTGAAGATCAGTCGACCTTGGCATTCACTGTCAGTAGGCAATCACCACGGCCAGTGCTCTATAACCATATAATGGCCTATTTCTTCTCACTTAGAAATTCTGCAGAATAAGACCCTTTTTCATTAGAATAAGGTTTCTTGTTTGTACTTTGATATATATTATTCATCAGGGGTCAAATTGGATCTGAGGTAGTAGGGGGAAGGCTAGGGATTTATAGGTATGGGAGGAGGGAGTCAGAGCCCTGGAATCAAAACACTTCTAAGCTCGGTGCAGAGGAGAAATGGGAATTCTCTGAGAAACATATCTGTCTCTCCAGCATGTCTTATTTATGTTGTAAGAAAAGTTTAGGTCTTTTGATCTAGTAGTTTTGATTCTGTTCATTTTGTGGATATGCAAAAGGTTCAGCAAAACAGGGTCCAGGAATGCCTTCTACGCCAGACAAAGATCACCTCTCAGTAGTCTGCATGATACAAAGTAACGAGACAGGGGTTTGCGGTAATTATCCAAGGATATTTTGTTTCCTCCCTGTATTCTTTTTGTAAGGAATCTTCATGGTTGCTGCAGTTGCTGCTTATGTCTGGACAGGTACATACTAAAGGTGGCATTAAGGGCCGAGTACAGTGGTACAATGATCTGTTTGGACCTAGATGCCATGCCCTTACTTATAGTTTTCTTACTATCTTGAAGACATGTTTGTTGAAGGCTAGATTACTGTCTACATGAGTTTGCACATTGCTAACTAGGGAATCAGTTTTAGGGGTGTTTTATTCATGATATAGTTACCCAGGGTGACTGACTTCCGAAAAGGTACATAATGCATTTCTTGGCATTGAGTTTTCAGCCATGGCTTTGGCACCAAAAGTCTGTCTGTGTTAAACCTTCCTTGAGGGTGTTCTTGTCTTGGGGGAGATTCAGTGACTGCTCCCAGTTTTCAGAATCAGCAGACTTGGTTAGCCAGAGGCCTTGACATTGGCTTTAACCTCTGAGACATAAATTCCAAAGATGAGCAAATCCAGCACAGAGCCTTGAGTGACTCCTCTGGTGACCAGCCTCTTTGTGGATGTGGCCTCACTAATCCTAACCTTTTGGATCCTATCCATTAACAAGCCACTTATCCAGTGTGTTATAAAGGGGTTTATGTTTAGTTCATGACGTTGGTTGATGATGGCCAAGTGGGGTATTTTATCAAATGCTTTAGCCGGATCTAGGTAGGCAGTATGCACCACCTTCCCTAACCTCATAAATTGAAAGGTGCCTGGAATCATTCATCAGAAGAAGGTGAGTTTCTAATTATGATGATACATCCTTATAGTCTTCAGGTTCTCCCCAGAATACAAACTATAACAAAAGTGTCACATAACTGAAGACAATTTTGAGTGGACTATCTCACATTTTTCCTGTCTTATGAGGTTATTTTAAATGCCCAAGGTCCCTAAATCTGTAGGGAGATTTTTTTCTCTGTTCAAAATGTTCCAAGTTTTATGGAACAAAATCCCAGTGCATCATGGTTACCACTCTTCCATCATACAATTCAACTGACCTACATATGTTTGATAAAGAAACATCTTATATTTTTTGGGAATCAGTCCTGTAACAATAGGTCAATTTTATCTGCGTTATCTCACATTACCTTTGTCTCCTGTGACTGAAATTAAAAAATCAAAACAAAGCAAAATAATACTTTCTCTTCTTCCTTGTATAGACCAACACAAATTCATGCTGGTGTGCCCTTATATAGGTAAACATGTGGCTCCCTGGTGGATGTTGTCTTCATTTTTTTCTCACTGTTTAGAGTGTCACGCACCCCTCTCACTCATCTACAGTATTTTTTTTTACTGAACATTGTTATTTTAATAATTTTAGTTGTTTCATTAGTTTTCTCTAATTTCATTGTTTTACTTACATGGATTCAAGATGTTAAAGGAGGTTGAAATGTAACTGTAGTAGAGCATACCCTCTAAAGATTTCTGTTTGAAATGTTTGACCCATACAGGGCCTAGTTGTGTTTGTGTCTTTCGGCTTTTCCCGGTTAGGGGTTGCCACAGCGGAACTCCGGTCTGCTAATGATTGTCAGTAGAGTTTTATGTGCTGGCTTGCCGGGCCTAACGGACAACCTTCAACGAAGGAATGCCCATTCACGCATGTCGCCACACAGAACACGCTCTAACTGAGAATCGAACGGGCAACGTCTAACTGTGAGGCGACAACGCTACCGCAGCACCACCACCGCAGTCAACAGGGCCTAGTTGAAATGTCAAATATTGTTACCAGTTCAAAAAGTTCAAGCACGAGTACAGGCCTTAAGTCTGCATTTCTGGCACCAAACAATATTTCATGAACAGGTATATGGTGTCTCAATGCACATTATTGCAAGCCAGTTCATTTGTGAAGGGTGAGTGACTGCTGCCTCAGGTAATAGCTAATACATGTCACATTCAAATAAGCTTCACTTTGTGCAGCTGCAGATCAGACTTGTAAACCTCATTTCCTCGGCAGCATTATTTTTAATTTGTTGATCAGATTCTCATATCCTCGGGCAAAGTACTGTGTGCATGATTCATTATTATAAGGTTTGCCTACTTTCCAAAAGTACTAAGCTGACACCCACTCAACCAACAGCTGAAGTAAGTTCTTATTTCCACAATGAAATCATTATGCTACCGCTGTTTTTCTCCTGTGTTCTCTAAAAGTCTCTCATAAGCTTCTGGAACAAGTTTAAAACACTCAAACAAAACATTTCTTACTTTAGTGTAATCACAGCAATCTGTATTAACCACCTTACTTAATGCATGCATTGCTTTGCTTGTTGAACAGAGTCGGATACCCAAACAATATAACTGCCAAAGTCACCCCCTCTAT
Source organism: Protopterus annectens (assembly GCF_019279795.1). Classification (NCBI taxonomy): domain Eukaryota; kingdom Metazoa; phylum Chordata; order Ceratodontiformes; family Protopteridae; genus Protopterus; species Protopterus annectens. The sequence continues at coordinate 822,160,914 of NC_056725.1, forward strand.
ATACTGAGAAAACACTTTGCTGACTTTGGTATCCAGGTCTCATTTTTCACTCCACATTACTCTACAATGCTTTCAGTGAAGTGCCAGCAGCTCCTATTCATGCGGGTGCTGCTTCTTTCTTTCTTGCTTGCTTCTCACTTCTTTTCCCTCTCTGCAGTTTTGACCACTCTCTCCTGTCAGTTTGTTTAATTTGCTCAGCTGCCATGACCTCCACCTGTTTCACCTCCATTTGTAGTCTCTTTAATGTACATTGCATTCCATGATCATCTGGGAATGGATTGAATTGCTTTGCTGCATGTTTTTTACTGATGGTCACTGCTAGGCTGTCTCTAGATATTCAACAAAACACTGCCTTACTGTCATATGGGTAGTAGTGCCCTTTAGTCAGCTATGAGCATTAACATTTTTTTTATATTCTACAGACCTCATTTGTGCCTGTTACATAACTATGCTGACCAAAATAAATAAAATAACTGCTACATGGGTATACTGCTGTATATAGGTTCATAGGTAGATACTAGGCTATCTGCCCTAGGGCATTTATAAGCCTAGAGTGTATTTGGCTTCTGCCTCCCTATTAGATTAGCCTACTGTGCCTCTGTAAAGTAGGTCACAGAAGGTACCCTTTTAAGATTAGTTTACTGTGCCTCTGTCTAGCAGGGACACAGGAGAGATCCCAGGGGTGAATTTGCGATTTCCCATCCACGTGTCCAAATTTCGCTTGAAGAGGGTCAACAAGGGGCTATGTCTAACATGAATTGGGATTCTATTCCAGAGTGAGGGGAGCCTCTGGGAAATGAATCTGTCCCTCCAGTATGTCCTATTTATTTTTGTGCTGAGGTTTAGGTCCCTGGAGCGTGTAGCTCTAAGGGACTTGGAGTTTTTGAGGTGGAGCATGTCCATTAATTCTGGGTTTGACATGGCTTTGTACGTCAGGCATAGATCGCCTCTGAGTAGACAGTAAGCAACTGAGTAGAGCTGGAGTTTCTTTAGTCGAACTGCATAGGACATGTGTTTGTAGCCCATGATCCTCTTGGTGAGGTACTTTTGGGGTCTCTCCAGTTGCTGCAGGTGTCGGGTAAGGTACATCCCAAAAGGGGCATTGTATTCAATTATGGGCCTGATGGGTGACGAGTAGAGGGGCACAATGACCTCTCTTGATCTAGATGCGAACCCTTTCGTGATAAGGTGGGCTATATAGAAGGTCTTTCTAACCACTTTGGCAACGTGATTATCAAATGAGAGATTACTATCTACGTTGGTCCCCAAATCTCTAATTACTTCTTCCGTACTTAATGGATTACCACCTATGTGGTAATTTGTGGGCACCTTGTTTTTCCCAAAGGGACTATGCACTTTTTAGCATTTAGCTTGAGGCCGTGGCTCTGGCACCAAGCATCCGTCTCTGTGAGACCCTTTTGGAGGATGCTTGTGTCAGCTGGAGATTCGATTATAGCCCCCAGTTTGCAGTCATCTGTGAACTTTGTCAGCCATAATCCCCCTGTGTTAGCCTGAACCTCAGAGAAGTATATACCGAACAAGAGAGGTCCCAGAACTGAGCCCTGTGGGACGCCACTTGTAACTGGTTTGGATACGGACATGGCAGCTGTGATTCTGACCATATGGGTTCTATCTCTGAGCCAGTTTGCAACCCATCTTGTGATATAGAGGTTGATATTTAAGCTGGTAAGCTTATTTATGATGCCCGAATGGGGTATTGTGTCGAAGGCTTTTGCGAGGTCCCGGTAGGCTGTGTGGACTACCTTGCCCTCATCTATGGCTTTGGTAACTGTTTCAAAGAAATCAACTAGGTTTAAGAGGCAAGATCTTCCCTTAACAAAGCCAAATTGGGTAGGGTCCAGTGTCTGGAGGCTCCCAATGTCTTTGTTTATGAGTTCCATGATAATACGCGCCATAGCTTTACAGACCAGACTAGTCAGGCTTATGGGGCGATAGTTTCCGGGGTCCGTTGTGGCACCACCTTTGTGGAGTGGGACCACTGTAGCTGTACGCCATTCTTTGGGTACATATCCTGTAGTAAGGCTAAGTCTGAACAGTAACTTAATGTGAGGGTTAAGTTCTTCTTGGAGCTCATGTAAGACACAGCCTGGGACACCGTCCGGTCCCATAGATGCTGTGTTTTTGCTTTGGAGAGGGCAGCTTTCACCTGTGCATCTGTGATGTCAGGGAGGTTACATTCAGTTGGGATAGGCGTTTGCTCCTTTGGGGGGGAAGGGGGGGGAGTTTGCACTGAATCTGTGTGCCAGGATGTTGGCTATGTCTGTAGGTTCAGTATATTTTGTACCGTTATGCAATAATTCAGAGCATATCTTAGAGTTTCCGCCCATGTTCCTGACATAACTAAAGAAGGCCTTGTGATTATCTTTAGTGTTTAGGGCAATTTTTCTTTCAAAACTGGCCTTTGATGATTTTATGAGGGATCGAAGTTTCTTGCTAATACTGATCAGAGATGCCTTCCCTTTTTGGGATTTTGCTCTGTCATGTAGTAACTTCCTCCTTCTGTTGTATAGCTTATTTATGGCCGGGGTCCACCAGACCGGTCTCCTGTTTGTGGAGGAGTGAGTCTTGGTTTTATTTGGGATAGCACGATCCATGCATTCCTGCAGGTGCTCATAGAATGCATTTGTAAAGGATTCTGCAGATTGGGCTGTATTATCCTCTGGCCCAGGGGCTTTGAAGGATTCCACCTCAGTCTTGAGAAGTGCAAAGTTGGCTTTTGAGAAATTCTTTACAGTGACTTCCTTGGCTGGGGATGGGGATGGGATATGGATGTCCAGGGAAATTTGTTTATGGTCTGATCTTACCAATGAGGGGTTTACCTCTGGTGTGGAACATAGAGTCCCCATGTTGGTGATGACCAGGTCCAATATGTTGTTCCCTCTTGTGGGAGTGGTGACCAGTTGTTCCATTGCATTAGAGTTTATAAATTCAAGGAAACATTGGGTGAGGGTGTTTGGGCTTGAGTAGTTTTCCCAGTCAATGTTTGGGTAGTTGAAGTCACCCAATAACACAGTGTTCTCAGGAATGCCAAGTGGGGTTCCTGTAATAGGGAGGGTGTTCTGTAGCAGGCTACAAACTGAAAGGCAGTTTTGCCCGCTGTTAGTTGCACATGGATGGTTTCCGATGCTTCGTGCAGTGCCACTAACCTGGAGGTATAGGTATCTTTGATGAATATAGCTACTCCCCCTCCTTTTGTGCTTCGGTCCGAGTTTTGGGGCCGAAACGCTTGGTATGAGTTATAACCTGGTAGTGCTGGGGTGCTCTCAGGAGCCTTGAACCAGGTTTCTGCTACTGCACAGACATCAATTTTCTCCATACTGAGGAGAGTCTCAAGTGCGTGCATCTTGAGGTTTAGACTTATGGCATTGAGTAGCATTACTTTTTATCTTTGGGTTGTCTATGGAGGTGGGTTTGTCCTTTGAGCACTTGCTAGTTGTTGCTGAAGTACCTACCAAGGGGAGAAAACGCTGAGAGAAGAAAAGGAGCCACTTTTGTGATTTTAAGTATTTTCTTCTGATTTTTTGTTAAGTTTTACTGCTTTGCCGCCTACTTTTTGGCATTTTCCGGCTTGCTAAAGTTTATATCTGTAACAGTAACAGTACTTGGAACACATCGAGCCTGTTTACTGCATTTCCTGTGTTGCACTTAATTTAAAATCGTTTTTTTTCTCTAAAAACTGCATTTTACCTGATTTTGGCCTAGCACTCAAGTGTGGGGTCATTTATTGCACTGTTGTGATTATTTTGCTGCTTGTGTATCTCTGCTACCTGGGTACACACACTCTCTGGAGACTGAACTATTTTGTTGGCTGCACAAGTTCAGCTCACAATATATCTTCATAACTGCCTACTAAAAATATGCAATGGTATGAGTTTTAACTCCACATTGCTGGCACAAATAGTATGTGACAAGCAAAGGTATGGTGTGAAAATCCACATAGCTGCCAATTAATATGCAAAGGGTAAATGACCTTAAAAGTATATAATAACTGTATGCTGCTGCCTTGGATAATAATAATAAGCACCTACCACAGCCAAATAAGTTTACACTGTACATTTGCAGATCAGAGCTATAATCTCTGTCTCCCCAGGATTTCGCCCACTTTAGATTGAGATGGGAGCCTTCAAAGCAATTTTACCAACAGTACTTGAAACTTGTCCAAATTTTTGTTGAATACAAATAATTATACATCATTTTCCAGAATGGGGGACTTAAATGGTGTCTTAATGTCTAAAAATCTTTCCCCAGTTTGCAATAAAGGTCTTTATTTAAAATAAGTAAAATAAAACTTTCCACAAAAAGAATTAGTATACAAGCAAGAATAATCTTGCATAATAAATTGAAAATAAAACTTTGAAATAGACAGAGGGCATATAACACAATCTGTCAGCTAGTCTAGAACCTAAATAATGTAACTAAATGGTGATCAATCTCTCAGTCACTTTCAAGATTAGAATAAAATCTGTAAAGTTCTCATAAGCAGCTCTGTCTGTCCATGCAGGTTCCGATAGAAAACTTCAGTAACTCTAGCTAATAGCCTCTCTGGGTGGTGTTCAGAAACAAATAGTGCACAGTATTACACAAAATAGTGGAATTAGTGGTGATGTGCAGGAAGGGGTCAATTCACAAGCACATGTAGAATGTCCTCTCTTCCAAAGAAATAGTGTGGTATGCATTGCATGTAAATGACTGTTTTTTGTCATACAAATGAATGTCAAAATACTAATGAAAACTATTGCCTATGCAAATGGTGAACACAAACATTGCAGAATGATTCAGAATCATATAAATTAATGTATGAGATGCAGAAAGCAACTCTTTTGGATGCCATGATTTCCCAGCTACAGGATCACTAATTGTGATATGCTGTTATGAGTAGCATCAGTATAAGCTTACCAGTAATTGTTAGTGGTCACTTTCAGAGCCACTGTCAGAGATGCTGCACACTCATCCCTTCCTTATTGCAGAAGGGTCTGACAGGAGCTAACATGTCATCATCTCTATGACTGAGACATTGTTGACTGGTATCTTGTGAGCAAGACAGCATATGTCAGTTATTAGACATGTTCTGCCCTCACACAAAATTGTGGGGGATGCATATAATACCTATCCCATTGTACATTAAGGTTTGGGTATCATAGCCATCCTTGTTACTGGGACTTTTGAGTGTCCAAGAGGGCATACGTTATAGGAAAACTTAAGAAATGTAGTATTGTAGACAGCAGCCTTGCAAATTCTACACCAGTTCCTTGATGTAATGCTGCAGCAAAAGAATGGGCATATTTGATTCCCACAGACAGCAGGGGAGAGAAACACTAAACTGTGGTATTGTATTACAAAACCGGAGACTCTGGGGGCCATTGTGTGCACTCACTTTGTATCAAAGCCTTGTCTGCTTCACACGGAGTCCAGTATATCAACCAGAAGGATGTCTGCTTCATCAACTACCATGTTCTGTGCAGTGAGTCCAGTATATCAACCAGAAGGATGTCCACTTCATCAACTGCCATGTACTGAGGAGTGCAGAGAATAGAATATCCTATACAATGTGTCTGTGCCTCATCCAGGCAGTTAACCTGACTCCCACATCTGACACATGGCAAGGTGCCATTTCACATTTAGGTGGCAGGTGCACACATAGCCACTGACAAATTCTTTAGTAAGTTGTTCACATATAAGTAGACTGCATGCCACTCGTAATTGTGTCCATTGTTGGGTGTTGTAGGTGATGCAGAATGCACCATGTTAGCATGGCTGATGAGTTCCATTCACTGTCTCTAGAGACGGTGGAAATGGCACAGAGACCCAGAACATTACTGAGCATATATTTGGGCTGCAGAAGGCCTGCTTCAATTACTTGAACATATTTTGTGATACATAACTGTATGTTCCAGAGATTTGCTGCAAGATATTCATTGTCTGCTCTGTGCTGCACAATATGTTGCTATGTAAGCCTTTACAACACAAGAACATTCTATGACTGCTAGGAGACTGGAAAAAGCAGAAGAGGAAGACCCAGATAAGGAGCTGTTGGAGGAATTGATTGCAGTAGTAAGTGATGAGAGTCTGAGGCAAGCCCAATACCTTGCAGCACTGGTGAAGAGGCAACATCTGATCCACAGCTGTAGCCAGTGACTAAGAGAGCAGAGCATAAAACTAATACATGCAATAATGCATCCAGGCTATTTAATACAGTGTATTGACTGGCCACACTGTGCATCTGATGTTACCTTACTCACACAGGCTTGAGGGGTGGTCAGGGTATAATTATTATTTGCAAAGGGAGAGTGGGGCAGAGTGACAAGAGAGAGAAAAAATCTGACATATATGGAAGGTCTATGGATAGTAGATGCAGTAGCCACACACACAAGGACGGGAGGTTGGAGGAATCAGGAAATGCATCCTCTAGGGACAGGGTGGAACTTCCAGGAGTTGAACACTGGCCTTGTGTACCATGTGGCTCTTTTGGCCCTTTAGTATTAGGACAAGGAGCATCCTGTCCCATAAATGGTGTAGCACTCTAGGACCATGTACAGGAATCCCACTGTGGCTCCACATGGGGAAGCATTTATACTCTGTGTCCACATGTCTGTGAATAGCAACACATTGGCCTTGCACTCCATACATTAACTTGTGATAGGGATTGTGTGGAATTGAAAGACTCTGAGTAGCTACCAGTAGGATGCTCCCAGTGGTGGATCAGGAAGAGGCTCATCCACAAACATATGAATATTCATTCCTAAGGATGGAAGTAGCTATGGACATTAGGAGCAGTGATATATTTTCTGTAGTAGTGTGTGATATTGGCCAGTATTCCCAGGGAGGTACTCCTGGATGCTAACATGGCCACCACTGACCATAGAGAGTGTATCTGTTCCATGTCCCTGTTTACTATGTCACTGGGTATGCATTGCAGGCTGTTGTGCAGACCCTGCAGAAGTTGCAACTCCTCACACCTGCTATGCAACACACACACTATCTCTGACATGATGTGTGTAACAACAGTCTGGGCCTGGATCACTGACCTGCACATTCGCTGATTAATGTCAGGAGTGACACCCATGTCAGGGTATTCCAGGAGTCATGACAGCAATGACCTCATATACACCTCTCTACAATGCATGCACCTCAGAGGCGGCACTGCTGTCTGCTGTCATCGCTGTTCACGACTCACGTAGCAGGGGCTGGGTTCATAAGGATGGGTCATCCAGCACTAAATACATGGGATGTCAGAGGTTCACCCTGTCCCATCTCAGCTGTGGGTGATGGGAAGGCATCCTCTCTTATTTAACATTTTTATTAAATCAACCTATTTTAATCTGTAAAATTTTCATTAACTCCATGACATAAATTCTTCAGTTTCTGCCTTCCTTAAACCTCACTCCTCTTCCTGAATATTATTCTGTATATATTTTTCCCACAAGTTCCATTTATTGTTATGAAATTTGCTCCTTCCCTTTTCTAAAGATCTCACCTCCAGTTCTTTTATCTCTTTTGCAATATTCAAAATATCCATTATGTTTGGTATAGGTTTTGATTTCTGTTTTTTTGTAATTGTTTTTTTTTTTTTTTGTCTGTCAATAGAGTTAAACCCAGCAAGGCTTTAGAATGTCTAAGCAATTCAGAGCCTATATCCCAACTCTAAAGAATCATTTCCTTTTGTACAGTCATTTGTTTCCCTATCTGTCAAAGTACTCTGCAGGGAATTTTTAAAATCTGCCAGCTCATTACTTTTCCCAAAAACATGTTTTAGAAATGTTTCTGCACAAGAGATGGTCTAGTGTCCATGTCTTCACTAAGTGCTACTACTTGGATGCACATTACATAGGTAGCACAGATTTTCTTACAGCAGTGTAAGGGGATCCTCCTAATCATGTCCAAGTAATGCTTGCAAGTCTGCCCATATATGATTTATTGTTACAGTGAACTTCCCTGAAGAAGATAGTATGAGTACACAGTATATTTCTGTAGACCCTTAGGAGAGATTACTGAAACAATAAAGCTATCCCCTGTGTAATGTTACTATCAATAGAAATGGTAGTTTGACCAAGAGCAAGGCTATTAGGAGTGGCCCACAGTGTCACCAAATAAATATGCAAGTACTCTCAGAACTTAAATATGTCTCACAAATATCAGACACAATGAAAGGTTTAAATATATTTAATAATAAATAATAAAAGAACAAGAAAATACTCAGTATATAATCACAGTAACATCAGAGTTCAATATCACAGGAATATTTAAAATGACATTGCAGGACAGTCTCAAATAAATAAAGAAAAGCATTGAAATTAAGCTTTGCTATATTCCTGACTATAGCTAGAGAATTACTATATCCTAGTTAACTTGCAGAGCAAGCAAGGCAGATGTGGTGAGTGGGTCTTCCAGCTGATGTCAGGTCAAAGAAAAATTAGTCTCTCTCAGAGAGTTTTTAAATTAATATCTCAAATATTACTGCTGGGATAGCTTGCCAGGATGACATAAATTCTTGTCATCTGACTCTATCCCAGGTAAAATCTCCATTGGTGCAGCTGGTAGCATTTAGCATCTACCTGTGAAAATACATAAACAAGGTCTTTTCTTAGATCCAAGGCAGATCTTGAAAGTCATAAAACAATAAAAACACTTCCAAGACAATACAGTGAAACTCTAGTTCTAGACATTGTGTCTGTTACTGCACTGAAACTGAAAGATAACATCCTTTTTATAGCATGGCTATAAAGTAATTTAATTTCAACTATTTTTCTGAACTTTTGCAAGTTAACCTTCTGTATTCCAGTTTCCCTTTTTAAAATATATACAGCTAAACAGTTACAATATTGTATGTACATTTCTGTTCTGTTCCAATAGAGTATATTGGGGATAGATTTTTAAAACTCAGTACTTTACTACCCATTTTCAACACACACACTTCTGTACCAGCAGTTTGATATACACATAACATACTGTTCTAATACATTTGTAACACAAGCATCCTGGGTTCAAGACTTGGCAGGGCTGATTATTTTTTGGGCAGTGCAGTGGTGTACCATTTAATGTTGTAGCCTCACAGCAAGAGGTTCTCCAGTTTGATTCTCGGCTGGGGTGCCTTCTCTGCGGAGTTTGCATGTTCTACCTTCATTCTAGTCGGTTTCCTCTGGGTACTCCGGTTTTCTCCCACAATCCAAAGACATGCATCTGGAGCATTTCTCCCTGGGCCTCCACTGAAAATAGGCTCTGTCCTAGTTGGATTTTCCCAGTCAACAAATGTTAAATAAATCAATAAATAAATAAAAATAAGTAAAATTTACAAAACTCCAGACAGCTGGGCTGGCAGTATCTCTCTTTGTTACACTTGTATATAAATCATGTTAATATTCACAAATGACATAATGACATATAATTATTTACAAAATTCCAGATAGCTGGGTTGGCAGTATCTCCTTTTGTGACACTAACTATATAAGTGTGTTTGTTTCATGCTCTGATCAATGTTCTGTAGAACACTGGTGCAAGACCAGCATTGGTCTTCCTAGGACTAGAAGTATAGCTATGAATACTCCTGCCATGAAAAGAAGATAACAAAGGTGGGTAAACCCAAATGGTGTAATTTACAATTACAGTGGCCTCTGTTTGAAGATCTGCCATATGGTAAGTATCTTACACAACTGTACTTTCCACTTCTCTAAATAAACTTGAACAATAAATTTTCAGGTGGCTTTTGCTAAACTGTTTTTGAAATGAAAGGTAAAACTGCTTATTTTTGATTAGTTCTGACTAAGACTGAATGTAGTATGACTTAAATACATAGATGGATTCAGATTGCGTGTGACCAACTTGATCAGCTCATAATTCAAACTGTGCAATGAATAGAGAGTAATAGACCACAGACGTAAGACTTCTCCTGTTAGATTGTGTAACTTAATAGCTAGGAGGATCAAATCTCACAGTGATGAAGTTGTGTGTGTGACTACAGTATCAATTATGCACAGCATCCTGTTCAGCATAAATTTCCATTCATGGGAAAAATTTAAGTGGGTGGGATTGGCATAATGATTACGAGCTTCTCTTGGATACAAGGTATAGAGTTTGATTCTACCCTGCAGTTATTGCCTAGGTTTAAAATGGCCTTTCAGAGCAGTAAGCCTAGTATTCATCTATGATCCTATGATGTACATTCTGTGCTCTGACACTGGCTGTATTCACCAGATCACTTAAAACTTGATGCACATATGACAACATTAATTATTTTATATGATTTCTAGCATCCAGAGTGTTAGATGTTTTATTAGATTTGACATAGTATGCTGACCTCCTAGAATGCATTCCAGATTGAGTGGAGTCTACAGATCCCCTTCTCAGAATTACACTATCACAGGAGTAGAATTTTGCTGATGTTTAGCATCCTTCCCAACAAACTAATATCTGTGCAGTTCCTGAAATTACAGCATGTATTTACTATATGCCCATATTCAACACTTATCAAAAATGGTAAGTCAGACTGATGGTTTTTAAATTCTGAGTTGATTTTAATCTGAACTGTGCTGTTATCTGTGGAGTGATTCTCAAATATTTTGCCATTGCTAATGAAACTTGTTCCTTCTTAATAACAGAACTAAATAAAGATGTGCACACTGCATATATTTTCAGACTTAAAACTGCTGGACACAGTCACACATTGTTGAATGAATCTACCAAATGCCACTCAAAAGGAGAATGTTTTCATTACTAAACTAACTTCAATCTGCTGTTGCCTGTTAGTGCCTATGTACATTGTTAGAAAAGGAAGATGCATTCCTGATATCAGGGAAGAGATCAAAGTACTCACTTTTCTTTTTCTCTAGACAGAGAAGAAACATCTTATAGTTTATTTGGTGTCTCTAAAACAGAATTAAAATATCTCTTTTTATAAATTTGTTGCATTACAGGAAAATAGAAGCTGAGGACAATTCTCTACAAATGAATTATGAGGTATATATGATGCCACAACAGCTGAACAAAGGTAAATTGTAAAGGGCAAGAATCTTGACATAACTGTAAATCATATTCAGTGTGCCTGAGCAGCGAGGTACATGAGGTCATATATTTAAAATGAGATTATCACAGGACCTTTGTAATACCTCCGTCACTATCATTGCTTATGTTAAGCGGTTGCATAGGCTTGTTTTTTTTATTTGTTTTTTTTTTTTTAATTTGAATTTGATCTGATGTTCTCAATTTTCTTTCTAGCCTCAAATGTTGGGTTCGGATTCGAACCTCGAATCTGACTCAACTGTTACTAAAGCTTGTGGTAACTAAAAAGCTCTCAAGCTTCTCCGTTACTCATAATGCACCAACCCCTAAGATACCGCAGATCTCGTTTGCCACTTTTTGTGAAAGGACGTGATCAGCCATAGCTCTTGAGCTTCAGCTTCATCGCTATTTTTCAGATAAGCTAGCATTTGTCTTTCAAATTTTATATTCTGCCTTTTCTACCTAATTTATCTGGTTATTATTAATCCCTTATCCCTGTACTTATTGTAGTTCTGTGAATACCATCATTGGTATCTGTCCCTTCTTTTCTTGTAGACGGTAGTGTATTCCTAATTACCATTGTTGATAATACCTTTACCTTCTTTCTAACCTGCTACTAAAAATAAAAATAAAATAAAAAAGTTCCTATCTGATTTATTCTTTTTTGTTGTAGAATGGCTGAGAAGGGCCCTTCTGGCCTCAAAAAGTGTTTGAAGTGTGAGCACAAGTTGCCTGTTTAGGGCAACCACAATCTTTGTGCTTACTGTTTAGGTCCGCAGCACCTATAAGAAAACTGTTTGATTCCAACATAACTGCAAACAGCTTTTCTATCTTTAAGTGACCTACTTTAATTGACTGTGCTCTATTACAAACTTATTCTCTATAAATGTTGACATTGTTTATGTTGTAATTTCATAAACCTTGTCACTTGCATTTTTCTATATTTAATAATGTTTAAATGTATGTGTCAAACTCATGTTCAGATGTAATGTGTGTTAATTGTGGAGCTTTTCTCCCTGGGCCTCTGTTAAAAAAGGACACGTGTCCAGTCGGACTTTCCTGGTAACCAAATGTAAAATAAATAAAAATAAAAACATCTGCCACATAATTCCTGTGCTTTAGTGGACAGAAAGAACAAATTAATACTGAAAGGTTTGTTGCTTTCATCTTTTGGAGAAGCTATTACCGGTGCTCAATTCCCCAAGCTGGAGTCGAAGGAGTCAAAATCTCCCTTTGCTTCTTCTTCCTCTGCTCCATCCTTGGAGGTGTCTAGGAAGAGGACTACGTTGGATTTGAGGAGGTCTCAAACCTCTTCCCCCTTGGATCTGATGAAAAAGATGTTTACGGAACCAACATCCTCAGAGTCAACCAAAAAATATTTGGAGCTGACTGTGTCAGATCCTATTGTATTGCCTATGACCCATTATTCTCCATCTGTGGATCCAGTTCCTCCCAGGGTCCCATCTCCTTTTATGGAAAGGCACCATACTAAGTCACCTTCTCTGGCCTTGTCTTGTTCCTCCAGAAATTTGACTGAAGAAGATGTTGATAGGATAATGTGGAAGTTTCTTTCAGCACAGATCCAGATGGGTGTGTTACCGGCTTCTACCACTTTAGGTCAGGAGGTCCATCCTTCGACCACACCACCACTTCAGACTCCTTCTCTGATCCCTTTGGTTGCCTCAGAGTCCCTGGATATGAGTCTTCTGGGTCACTCTGGCTTGGATCCAAAAATAACCCTATCTTTGGATCTGAAGCTAATTCTGAGTGCCACGTCTCCAACTTTTTCGGATCTGGAGAACTCTTAAAGCCGAAGCTTCCTTGTCAGATCTGAGGAGCTGGAATTGACTCCAAAGGCTGTGGAGCCATCTCTGCACTTTGGTGCTTCAGCATTGGACAGCTAGGCTCCAACTTCCTCCTTGGGGAGATTGCTTTTGGGGCAGGAGGAGACAGTGGTCCAGAAGCCTGCCTTCTTGGTGCTGAGGTCTTCTCTTTCCCTGGGATGCCCTCAGGGTTGTGAAGAAGGTATTTTCTTGTTTTCTAGTCTGACAGGATTGACAGACCCAACCCCCTCAGATCTTCAGTCCAGCACCTAGACGTCTCTGCGCCTGGAGCCTCATCATTCAGTTCCACAGGGGCAGCCAGCTCAAGACCTCCAGTGTACCCAGAAAGGTTTCATAGTCTCTTCTTTCCCAGAACATCCCACCAAGGAATCCCTAGGAAGAGAAAGTGCAAGATGAGGCACTTGGACTCTCCACAAGAGTCATTCACTGAGGATACAGACTTCGATGAGGGTGAAGGGTCCCAGCGATCATCTCCAGAAGACATCTCATTTGGAGTCATTCTTGAAATCCTGAAACAGAGAGGTAGATGGACCCTCCATGAAAACTTCACCTGAGGAGTTAGTATTTCTGGAGACCTTTGGAGCTGGCCCAGCTACTTCCTGGGTTACTCCATCCGCCAACAAGCTTATTGATTTGGTCTCTTGGTGGGTGTGGAAGGAGCCTGATGTAGTGGAACCAATATCCAAAGGGTCAGATAGGATTTTAGCTCCACTTGTGGGGAAGGAATTTTGTACTAAAGGGGTGCCCATGGATGCCATGGTTGTGGCAGTGGCCACAAAGTAAGAATTTGATGAACAGAGTTTCTCTGTTCATCCCCCTAACAGGGAGTCTAGGACAATGGACAGGTTTGTGAAGTCTGTTTATGCTTCAGTCATCTTTGCTCTTATGTCACTGAATTACTTAGCACAATTTACTAGGTTGCAAAGGGATTTGATCTAAGAACTTTCAACTTCCCTTTCAGGGACTATTTCTGCTGAGGCCCATTCATCCATGACTTCTCAGTTTGCTACCCTCCAGTCTATCTCAAATTCAGCCATGAGGCTTATTTTGCATGCAGCTGAAGGTCCCTCAAGGGCAGTGGGTTCAGGCATATCCCTTAGGACGCATACCTAGATGCATTTATGTGATTTTGTTGAGCCCTTCAAGTCCTCATTCATCAATGCTCCTTTTGATAGCATTTCTTTGGTTGACCCAATGAGAAGGACACATTATCTATGTTTGAGAAGAATGGAACTGTCTGCAGTAGGCATATGTTTTTTGATCCCTCAAAGATCTTTTTCTTGGAATCAGCAAGGTGGTTGGAAAATCTGGTTACAGAAGTCCCAGGGTCCTTTCCAGGACACACATGGAGAAAGTTCCCCTAAGGGCAGAACAAGGAACTCAAATGGACAATGATGCCCCCACGCCAGAGGATGCCTGCAAAACCAGGGGTCAAAAGATTCTTTCTCTGACAGAGCCTACCAGCGCTCCTGAAAGGAAGCCTGATTGTCCACCTCTGGAGGCAATTGGGGGTCAACTATCCCTGCAGCAGAAAGCCTGGCTAGACATAACAAAAGATACTTGGGTGCAGAGGATTATTTCCAGAGGTTATATAATAACCTTTTCCCTTCTACCCCCAACTCTATGAAAATTTCCAGATGTTCCACCCAGTCAGAGGAAAGAAGCAGCAATTCAAATACAAAATCTGCTAGAGAAAAGAGTCATCCAAGAGGTCCTGCCAGACCCAACAGAATCCAGAATTTACTCAAGATTCTTTTTATTGCCAAAGAAAATGGGACTGGAGATGAATTTTGGATCTCAGCAAGTTGAACAAGTCAGTTTGACACACAAAGTTTCAGATGGTCATGGTTAAGTCCAACCTCACTTTTCTGGGCAAGGATGACTGGATGTGCTCAATAGACCTTCAGGATGTGTACTATCACATAAAGATGAATAGATAATCCAGAAGGTATTTATGCTTCTGGCTGGGAGCCAGTCACTACCAGTTCAGAGCTCTTCCCTTAGGCCTCAGCACAGCCCCCAGTGTATTTACTAAATGTATAACAGTAGTAGCAGCTCACTTGATACTGCAGGGATTCCAGGTGCTTCCATATCTAGATGACTGGCTCATTACCACCCTAACCAGGAATCTGTTAATAAGGGCAAGAAATCAGGTATTCCACATTTGCTCTCATTTGGGGATAACCATAAATTACGGCAAATCTCACCTACAACCATATCACAATCTGGTATTCATAGGAGCAGATTTCAGCACAATGTGAGTGATAGCTTCTCCTCCTCTGTCAAGAGTACAGACTATCGGAGTACAGGTCAGAATAATAATTTGCAGCTCACTTGGTCCTTCAGGCTCTAGGATCAATGTCAGCAGCAATAACCTTAGTACCTCTAGTCAATTCCACATGAGAATTCTTCAATGGATGTTAGCAACACAGTGATCAATTCTTCACCAACACATGTCAGCACAAATAAGAATCACTCAAGCATGCAAGAGAGAGCTTAGGTGGTGGATTCAATCAGATCAGGTTCTATAAGGTTGTCCATTCATTCTCCTTCTGCCCAAGCCCATAGTGACCATGGATGCTTCCCAGTTGGGTTGTGTGAGTACTTTCTGGTGAAAAGATTCCAAGGCATTTGGTCCCCCCGAAGAGGCCAACTTGAATATAAATGCCCTAGAGATGAGAGCAGTGGTCTTAGTGTTGCAGGCCCTCCAGAATGCTCTCCTTTCAGGGACAATTTCATCAACAAACAAGGAGGGACCAAATCATAGCCCTTGTGTTGAGAAGCAGTCAGAGTGTGGCAGTGGGTGATCTCATCCAACCTCTTTGTCATAGCAGCACACATTCTGGGAAAGTCCAGTATGATAGCAGACAAATTGAGCAGGTCCATTCTTCTACCTCATGAGTGGTCTCTCAACAAGAAAGTGACGGAAATTATCTTTTGTCAATGGGACTAGCCTTACCACAATCTTTTTGCTTCTCCCCAAACAATAAATGCAGCAGCTACTTTGTCCTAATCCTCCCCCCACACAGGGGAATCACCAAAGGCTACTATAGTACATGATTGGCCTCCTGGTCTGCTTTATGCCTACCCACAAATTCCATCAATTCTGAAATTTCTGCAGAAAGCTGCCAGGTTAAAGAGCAAAGTCATCCTCATTGCACCTTACTGGCCTTGACAGATTTGGTTTCCCTTCCTATGGCCTCATCTACTTTACCAACCTAGGATTCTGGATCTGATTCCAGACCTCCTGTCTCGCCCGACAGGCATGATTCACCTGGACATCTCAGACTTCAAGCTTACAGACTGTTTTTTTCAGTTTAATTAATAGCCAGACAACCAGTGCTCTCTTCCCGTGTCCACCATATCCTTTTATCTTCTCATAAACCTTCCATATAAAAACTCCATACAAGTAAATGGAAAAGATGTGTTTACTGGGCACAGCAAAATCATAGTGATCTATTTTCAGCTCAAATACATAACATACTTGAATTTTTAGCCTGCCTTTTAAAGAAGGGGTGGGCTTCCTACCATTAAGGTTCAATTAGCAGCAATATCTAATTTTCATACTGGATTTGCAGGTTCTTCTGTGGCCTCTTCTAAACTTTGCAAATTATTATTGAGAATCACTCTTGTTTTGAGACTACTATTTAAAGACCCTCCTCCACCATAGGATCTGAACTTGATACTGCAAGCATTAATACATTCTCCCTTTGAACCAGCAGCTAAATGTGACCTCAAGTTTCTCACTTGGAAAACTGTGTTTCTAGTAGCCATTACCTCAGCTAGAAAAATTTCAGAACTTCTTGCCTCGTCTCCAAAACCCCCATACTTGATTTTTCATAAGGGTATGGTTACATTACAAACCAATGCAGCCTTCCTTCCTAATGTGGTGTCAGAATCCAGTATCAATCAGTCCATTAATTTGCCGGTATTCTTTCCTAACTTTGCAAACAAACGTGAATATATGTTGAATTTATTGGATGTTCACAGACAGTTATGATTTTATCTACACAGGACAAAAGAAATCAGAATGATTGACTGATTGTTTCCTTTTCAGATTTAAATTGGGCAAACCAGTTGCAAAAGTAACTTTAGCCGGATAGCTGACTGATTATATTTCTTTTATCTATAACAAATTGGATCTTAGCTTAACTAAATCTGTAAGAGCTCATTCAACTGGATCCATGACAGTGTCTTCAGTATTTCTATATAAGATTTCCATGGATGACATATATGCACCAGCAACTTGGGAAGTCCTCATACCTTTATGTCTCATTATAGATTAGATCTGGTTTTGGGGGGGCAGAGTATCTTTTGGTTCAACTGTGCTCAGAAATATCCCTCCTTAGAATAGAATGAAAATTTACAACATTAAAGAAGTTATGCACTCACCATAACATTCCATCTGTGTTGTCCATTTTCATTCTTCCTCAACTTCCTACCCCCAAACCCTAGCCTTTGTTTCTACAAGCTTCTGGAAGGGTGGAATAATGTGATATTATAAGGACACCACTATCCTTTTTGATTGAGCTCCAGATATAGTTTCCTGTGTAGGATACATATATTTGTAAGTGTATTTTGATATATTTGTTAATAGATACCACTTCTGGTAAAATCAGCAAACAAAATCTGAAGCATGTGAGGGGCTGGTGCATTATGGTTAAGGGAGAAGTTCTTGAGTGTTTTTGTTACCATAAGCTTTAGTAACACCCTAGTCGGATCCAAAGTTCAGATCTGAACCCAACAGCTGAGGAAGAATTAAAATGGACAACACAGATGGAATGTTATGGTGAGTACATAACTTCTTTTTTTTTACAATAGCTTTCTCCTTTCATCCATATAGCCTTCAGTGACCATATACACACTGACAAGAGTGCCATCTCAGTGGATTGCATGGTCCTTGTAACTTTTTGTTTTTACTTTGGTGCATTTTCTTCTATTTACCTAATTGTTAAGTTGACATAAAAACTGACCTGTGTTAGTCAAAAAGTAAACATGTACACTGCATCACGCCCTGGTCCAGGTATGTAATTACAATGCTGAACTTCACAGGCCCTGACTCATTGTACATACCATTGCTGTCTGTTTGTCTGCTACCATGACAAGTGTTTTTTTTTTCACAAGAATCTTGTATTTCATTCTAGTGTTCTCCTTGGGATAACTTAATAAGTCTGTGGACAGTACAAATGCTTATTTTATCTGAACTGTGTGACACACAGAATCTTACATCTTACTGTGTCTGTAATAATTCTTTAAGGGATTCCACTTTATATATTTTAATGCTTCATTAAGGATACCACAGTGCCTGAATTAATACTGCCTTAAGAGATTTCACTGCATATTTAGTCACTGACTTCTTTGAGACTGTCACCAAGGCCCTGGATGAGGGAAAGTCAGTACATACAGCTTACCTTGACTTGGCCAAAGCCTTTGACACAATCCTCCACTTGGGAATTATTGAAATGCTAATGCAACTTGATGTAAATCCCTATTTCATCAGGTGGGTGGCTAACTGGCCTACCAATAAGACCCACAAGGTCAAAATAGGTGCCACCACCTCCGACAGCAGACCTGTCACTAGTGGTTTTTCCCAGGGATCTGTCCTGGGACCCCTACTGTTTGGCATCTACTTCTTAGAGGTCCAGGCAAAGACAAAAGGCCTGTGGCTGACCACGTTTGTGGATAACTGTAAGTTGGGTGCTGTCGTTAACTCCCCAAATTATGTTAGCATACTACAAGAGGGTTTCACAGAAACAAATGATTGGTGCCAAAGTTATGGCCTTAAGTTAAGCACAAAAAAAAGTATTATCATACCATTCAGCAAAAAACACTGTCCCTACTGATTATCACATCAACGGCAACCTCTAAGCACACAACCTGTGGTGAGAGACCTGGGTACACAAGTTGACAACAGTCTTGCATTCGGCCATCATGTAGCTGCAGTGGTCAGAAAAGCCTTTTAATTGGTTCATCTCATAAGTAAAGGGATTACATCCAGAAAAAAGGAGGTTATTACCTCTCTGTACTCCTCCCTCATTACGCCAATAATTGAGTACAATGCCCCGTTTGGTATGTACCTCTCCAAATGCCTGCACCAACTGGAAAGGCCACAGAAATACCTCAAAAACAGAATTCATGGCCTCCAACACCTGTCCTATGTGGACAGGCTCAAATCACTATCACTCTACTTGGTATCGTAGAGATTGCACAGAGGTAATCTGTATATCACCTACAAGGCACGTGCCTAACAGACCTTGCCCTACTAGAGATACTTCATATCCATAAGTCTAACTCCTCATGCATTACTCACATGAAAGGCCTGAATCTAATATACAACATTAATAAAACCTGCTGGCGAGACAGGTTTGTCTCCCAGAGGCTGCCCCATCTCTAGAATAGACTTCCCATACATGTCAAACAGAGTACCTCATTGACCCTCTTCAAGCACAACCGTGATGAGTGGATGGGAAACCACAGATTTGTCCCAGGGGTTCCACCTGTGTTCCTCATTGACAGAGTTGACGAGAGCTGACTGAGGTTTCTTTTTTGGGGATAAACTCTTGGCTAGGCTTGTAAAGGCCTCGAGCCATTAGCCTAGTAACCTCCTATGATCCTATGATCCTACTTAGTAACCTGCTATGATCCCATGATTCTATACTTTATAACAACTTGCTTCTGTTCCTTCAATAATACTTCATTAAGGGATGTCAATTTGACTATAGTAATGCTTCATTAAAGATGTTACCGTATCTACAGTGATATGTCATTAAAGAGTACAAACAGTTCTACACTGACACTCAGCTAACAGATATCACTATATGTGTAGTATTGCTTCAGTGTTTGTATTGCAGTATCCCTAATAGTATTTCATTAGTGCATAATGCCATGTCTGTGGCAGTGCATCAGAGATGCCACAACTTTATCTTTACTAAATTCACAGATGTCACAGTGTCTGTAAGTAATATTTCATTATGGGAAGCCACTATGCCTGTAATAACACCCCATTAAAACATGTAACTGTATATCAAGTTATTGTTTATTATTATAGTTTAGATAATGGGTAAAACATACGTCGATACTCTGCTTGAGAACAACTGTTCTCTACCTGGTTATTAACATTCAGATTTTGCACAGTAAAAGTGAGTCTGCTATTTTATAGCAGCATATTAAGCTGCCATGAAGTATAGGTAAAAAACACAAATGATCGGCATCTATTTTTACACGTGCTAAATATAGCTGTGCTATTTAACAATAAAATATAAGCATACATAGTAATGTCTCTCGGCTTTTCCCAGTTAGGGGTCGCCACAGCAGAACTCCGATCTGCTAATGATTGGCAGTGGACATTTACGGTGCCTAGTTGCCAGCCCGATGCCCAACCTTCAAAGAAGGCACACCCATTCATGCTCGCACCTACCTGCATGTCTTTAATGTCATTCAACCACAGGGAGGACATGCAGACTCCATACAGAAGGTGCTCCAGCCGAGAATCGAACGGGAGAACCTCTTGCTGTGAGGCGGCAATGCTAACTGCTAAAAAAACATAACTAACAAAAATAACTGCAACAGCAGTTATAAGGACTTGCAATTTTATTTTCTTTTCACTAAGTATGGCTTAAAAAGCACTGTTTGGAGATTTGGAAAAAATAATGAAAAAGTAATGCATTTGTGCTTGTGTGTGTGTGTGTGTGTGTGTGTGTGTGTGTGTGCGTGTGTGTGTGTGTGTGTGTGAGAAAGAGAGATACAAAAAGACAGCGAGAGAGAGAGAGGGAGAGAGAGAGAGTGACAGAGAGAAACAGAGGGAGCACAGACTTCTTAATTTCTTTGCTCAAGTTCTTTCTAGGACAATTTTATATATGATTCTGACTTAATCCTCTGTGATTTACCAGAAAAATTAAACAATTTCTTGAGAGCAAGCAAAAATATGAGGGAAAGTCAAGTACAGTTGAAAGATATGGGGTGTGGTTGCTGTAACTCGTACTGTATGAATTTTTCATTTATTTGATCACAGTGAGACATCTGAGGTGTATTCAGTCAAGAAAGTAGCTTTAATTTTTGGGCATGTTGTGTGTGTGTGTGTGTGTGTGCGTGTGTGTGTGTGTGTGTGTGTGTGTGTGTGTGTGTGTGTGTGTGTGTGTGTGTGTGTGTGTGTGTGTGTGTGTGTGTGTGTGGGGAGAGACATTAAATACTTACATGACTTTGGAGCAAATTATTTCCTGCATGTCTTTAACATTACTAATTTCAACAACAATTACATATAATCTGAAAAGTTAACTGGAGGAATTGTCTTATATCAAAAAATTGTAAATAGTATTATATTAGTAAAAATTAATAAAAAACAAATGTAAAGCAGTTTAACAGATAGGCTATTAACTAAGTTCAATAACGCTCCCCTATGGTGTTCATTCTTTGAGAAATTATGATCTCCCATGGGTAGAGAGGCAGTCTTCCTGTAATTTTGGGTATCACAGTACTCATGGGTGGTCTGTTATTTCCCCAGTAATTCCCATACTGTCAGATATTATATTACGTGTTTGTGTCTGCATGCATATGACTTTGGTTGAATGAGCATGTGTGCGTGGATTGCTTTTTAGCAGTGTACCTCACAACACCTCTGAGCACTCCATTATTTCCTTGTAATGCCCACACTGTCAAATGTTATTGATTGCTTAAGAGATGTCACTATATTTAAAGTAATGTTTCATTGAGGGATGCCACTATTTCTGCTATATCTCTAGTGACACTGTATTAAGAAATATCACTGTATGTATAGTACTGCTTCAGTAATCAAACATTTTCTAAGGGCAGAGCAAAAATATGAGGAATGGTAACCCTAATATTAATAATAATAATAATAGTAATAATAATATTAATACTCATGAATGTATGACACCATGCCCATAGCAGTACATCATTATGTATGACATTTTATGTTGTACTACTTCATTAAATCAAATCCCTATTCTGAAAAACAACGCAGTAGACACTGATATTCGTTCAAAATTTATTGCACAAGTAACTAAGATAAGCCTTTTCATCAGATTAATGCTTGGATTTCTTCAGTTAACAAACATCCAAAATTCCACACTACAAATATGCTCCTAAAATCACACGATATAGCGCAACCTGTTGAACAGGTGAATTAAAACAAAAACAGTTAATAGAAGAAGCATATGTTAACACAGTGCAAACTACAATTACATGAAATAAAAAATAATAAATAATAAATGAACCCCATTGCATTATTTTTCATAAGCTTTCCTTTTCAGCAAACACTTACTAGATATAATATCATTAAGTCCTGGAGGGGGTTGGGGCAGTCAAAAGTAATTGCCACCATAATTCTCTTTCTTCAGTTAGCAATTTCCAGGGACCTCCATAGGATGATGATCTATTTTTTCAACAAAAATAAACAAAAAGTGATGTGTAGGAAAATCCTGAATATGTCTATAAAGAGCACTGGTATTCTTATCCTTATTCATTTCGTAGTTGTGTTCATATATGAAATCTCTCAGCCTGCGTTCAGATTTACCAATATAAAAACAGCTACACTGTTGGCAAGTTGTAGCATAAACAATCCCTTTAGTATAACTATTATATCTACCTGGAATATAAATCACCTTGTCCTTAATGGACAAGGAATAACCCGATAAAATAAAGGGACATGGCAAATGTGCGCCACATTTTCTCATAATATTCTTAAAACAGTTTTTCTGGCTGGAATAACCCATACCATCATAAGTGTTTTAAAAACTATTTATCTTTTTATATGCAATCCCAGGTGTTGTATCTAATCATTTACTAAGGGCTCGATCACTGGAAATAAACTTCCAATTTTTCTTTAAAATGTTGGTAATCTCCATGCTATCCACGGAATATGTAGTGATGAAAGAATGCTGAAAATGAATCTTGGAATCACCCAAACATTTCCCATTAACTACTGTATTACTACCATTGGGGCTAATATTTAAATGGTTTATAATATATCAGTCTCAGTTTAGGGCATCAAAGATTTCTTATGCAGCAAAGACACATGTGCCATCTAGTCTCTTCCTAACAGTTTCATCTTTCAAAGAATTAATAAGTGACTCTGGATAACCCTTACTCAAGAACATGTTTTGTAATAAGTTACATTCATCAAGGAAGTCACTAAATTCTGTGACCATCCGTGCAGCTCTCACTAGCTGTCCTTTAACCACTGCCCGCTTCTGATGTGGGGGACGGCAACTGGTGTAATCTAAGAACGTGTTTGAGTATGTGGGTTTCCTATATATTTGAGATACAAGGTGCACATCACAAAAAGCATTTACTTTCTTAAGTTTAACATCTAAGTAGGATATAGAATCATGCCCAGCATTATAAGAAAATTTAAGGAAACTTGTCGTGCTGTTAATATAAAAAATAAAGTCATCAATTTTATTGGCATCATCGATCCAAGCTATAAAAATATCATCAACGAAGTGTATGTACATATTCCTTGATGCTTTAAACTGACTATTAAAGACAAACTTTTCCTCTCACATAGCCATGACAACAGAAAAAGTGGAAGCAGCATCTTTGTAGAACACACAACAAACTAAAATTTTATTAAGCGCTTTTCATCTTAAAACCAGTGCCAGACTTTATCAGATAAAACCTGGCCTACAAAAATGCAGAAGCTTTTATACAAAAGTCATGCCCCGCCTCATAATGACATCATATTATAGGCATACAAAACAATAACTAAGCCATGTAAAAAATATATTAAAATTTACTTATAAAAACATTTTAAAAATAATTATGTTTTAACAACAGTGAACGTATCACTTAGTTGAAAATTAAGAGTAAAATTACCTTTGAAATGCTTAAAATTTGAGAAAACTAGTAACAGACAAGGTTTCATTGAGTCCTGGAAAGGTAGCGGCATTAAGATGTACTTGCCAAAAAAAATCTTTCATTTCCAGGTGTAATTCAAAAGGAGCACCTCTAACAATAGGAATCAGTTTCTCCAGTACTGAAAATTTAAAGTGATGACCAGGAAAAGCAGCAACATGCCTAGCTATGGTGTTAGTACATTTAACTTAGAAATTGCATAAAGATGTTGTTTTATTCTTTCTTTCAACTTGCAGTCTGTTTTCCCTATGTAATAAACAAAACAGCATTCACATAGAGCAATATAAACTACTATTATATTTAGCTGAGCTGTAGACAGTGAAACTTTTCCCATTGACACAATAACATTGACAGTTTTAACAAACTTACAAACATTGCACATATTACATTTGGCCAGCTTCAGGGTAACCTTTCCTCATAAACATAGTTTTTAAATTATCACATTCCCGTTTTATTAACTGTTTCTTTAAATTCACCTGTTCAACTGGTTGAGCTTTGTTTTGTTATTTTAGGAGAGTATTTTTAGCATGGAATTTTGAATGTTTGTTATCTGAAGAAGTCTGAGCATTTATTGGATGAAAGCACTTATCTTTGTTATTTGTGCAGTACATTTTGAATGAATATTGTTATGCCTACCGCGTTGTGTTTCAGAATTGGGATTTGGTTCAGTAGTTTTTATATTCATTGACTATTTCATTAAAGCATGCCATCATTTGGCAGTAATACTCCTGTGACACCCATGCATTGGTCCAGTAATCAAGGAGCCTCAGTCCTCACCACTAACACCAGTGAGGGGCATGCACATTGGGAAGGATAACAAGTACACACAGTAAAGTACAATTTCCATTAAGAGCACACAGAGGTCACCGTCAATCTGGGGCTGGTTTCTCCCTTTCTCTCCAGATTCCCAGTAAGACTCCCCACTGGCACAGCTATAGGATTCATTTCCCAGCTGAGTAGTCAAGTCAAAACCTCCAGTACCCTCTCTGTCCAACCAGTGCTTTGTTTCCCTGCCCAAGTAGTTGACACACACACACTTTGAGATTTGGTTTATATACAAACACACAGACACTCCTGGGGAAGGCTGGCACAGATTCTCCAGCTATGCTCCCTCCTGCCAGGTAATTTTTATGTACCATTGTTGGTACATCTCCCTTTTACCATTCAGGTGATCCTTGTGTACCAATGCAGGTACTTGGTTGCTTCTTTTCCTTTCTTTTTCTTAAGTTAAAAAAGTAGTTTTAACAGTATCATTACCTTTATTTCTGTATGTGAGCAATTGTGAACGTGTGAATTTCTGTGATGGTGGGCAAGCCAGTTAAAGGCACCTTGGGCTTTAAGAGGTGTCTTAAGTGTGATAGAAAAATGCCCAACTCTGATGGGCATACCCTATGTATGTATTATCTTGGGGCTGTACACTTACAGGAACACAGTGCTATATGTCATAGTTTCAACCATAGGGCACTAGTCGACCATATAAATAAACTCATTCTGAAGGGTCTATTGAAATCAGAGTTTGAAGAGTCCTTATCAGAATCCAGAACAGAGGCCAGTTCACCCTCTACTTCTTCCTCTTCTTCCAGCCCGAGGAAGTCCAAAAAGAGACCTCATTTTGTTCTGACTGCTTCCTTGGAACCATCAGCCAAAATGTCTAAATCCGCTACGGTCCCAAAAGTATCTTTGGAACCAGCAAGTTAGGAATCTCAATCCTCGGTGCTGTCTGTACTGGCTTCTGCACTGACTTCCTTGGTGCCAACCACAGCTATAGATACCTCCTACATGACACCGAAGGTCCAGGAACCGAAGGAGTTTTCCTTCAAACAGCTACCACAGACCTGATATTCTCCTTCGGTAGATCCCTTTGTGGATCACCCTCCAAGTCCATTCTTGGAGAGACATCCTCTTAGATCTCCTTCCATTTCCTCTAACTGATCCACTAGAAGTCTAACTGAATCAGATATAATGAGAATGGTGGACCAGCTCCTTGCAGTGAGGAGATTGCTTTCAACATTGGTTCCGAGCACCCTTGCCACTGGAACTGTGTCCACTTTCACCCTGGTTCTTCTTCCTCCACCAAATCCCACTGAGACTTCGGAGCTCCTGGTGTTGATAGGCCCGACTTTGACTGGTTCAGTGCCAGTCAGAGCTCTTTCTCTGCAACAAATGGCTACCCTGAATGCTTCAGGTGTGTTGGATCCAGAAACCTCCTGGGGCTGTAGCTTTGTTGTGGGTTCTGGGGGGACAGTTTAATCTTCAGCCTTTTTATGGGGGGGCTGCCTTCCAGGCCATGGAGAGGGCAGTATATATTGTGGGCTGTCAGTCTTTGCCTACCCCATCAAACCAGATATCTGGCCTTTCCCCTGGGATAGAGGGCACAGAAGGCTCAAGATTGCACCACTGTGGTTTTTCCACTTCAGATACCTCTCCAGAGCATCCCACCAAAGAGGTTCCTATGTAAGATAAAGTGAAAAAGGAAGCACTTGGACTCCCATGAAGAATCATTCACAGAAGATACTGATTTCAATGAAGGGGAAGGTTCCCCATGTCTCCCCCGATTATGTTTCCTTCGGGGACATCCTAGAGAACCTGAGAGACAGGGGTGGGTGGACTTCCCTCCAACCTTCCTCAGAGGAATCAGTATACGTTGAAGCTTTTCATGCCCAACCCTCCACCTCTTGGATTTCTCCACCTGTTGACGATCTCATTAAACTGATTGCTCAGCAGGCATGGAAGTTGCCTGATTCTATAGAGCCAATCCCTAAGAGACCAGACTGCATATTGTCAGCCCCAATGGATCAATAGCACTGGGCTAAGGGAATTCCAGTAGATGCCATGGTAATGGTGGCAGCCACTAAGAAGGAACTTGCCGACGGAAGTCCCAGTATCCATCCTCCTAATAAGGAATCTAGGACTGTTAATAGATTTGGGAAGCATGTATACACTTCACCAACTTTTGCCCTTTGGTCCTTGAATTACATGGCACCAGGTTGCAGAGGGATCTGATTAAGGAACTGTCAGGTACTCTGTCAGGAGCAGTAGCATTAGCTGAAGGAGTTTGAGACAAAATGACTTCTCAGGTTGCCACCCTTGAATCATCTCCAACTCATCCTTGAGGCTAGTTGTTCATGCCAGTGAAGGGACGATGAGAGCTGATGGTTCAGGAGTAGCCATAAGGAGACACACCTGGATTCACTTATGTGAGTTCATGGAGCCATTTAAGTCTTCTTTCATCAACACTCTGTTTGACAGAAGATCCCTATTTGCCCCCAAAGTTAAAGAGACTCTAGCCAGATTTGAGAAAGATGGAAAGACTCTTTCTGCCATAGGCATATGCTTTTCCACTCCCCAGTGGCCTTATTCCAGGAACCAGTGGAGTGGGAGGCTATGGTTCAAAAATTCCAAAAGGCCTTTCCAAGACTCATGTGGCAATGCTTCTCCCGGGGAAGAGGGGGAAGTAATAATGGAAGACACCGAGGAAGAGGCAGAGGTGACCTGCAAAATCAGAGTTCCAGAGATTCTTTTTTTGGAAACTCCTATCAGCGTTCCTGAAAGGAAGCCCGATTGCCATCCTCTGGATTCAGTCAGGGGGGTGATTATCCTTGCACCAATATGCTTGGCTAAGTATAACAAAGGACCTCTGGATGCAGAGGATTATAACCAGAGGATACAATATCCCCTTTTTAGTGCATCCAAAGTATACAGCCAAAATCCTGGACATTCCACCCAGTTGCAGGGCAGCAGCAGTCTTAGAAATTCAAAAACTGCTCGACAAAAGAGTCATCCAAACAGTCCCACCAGACGAGATAAGATCCAGAATGTACTCAAGGTTCTTTTTAGTGCCAAAGAAGACAGGGGACTGGAGACCAATCTGGAATCTCAGCAGGCTGAACAAATCAATTCAGTAAACCAAATTTGGGATGGTCATGGTTCAGTCTATTCTTTCCTTTCTGGGAAAAGACAATTGGATGTGCTCTATAGATCTTTACGACATGTATTACCACATAAAGATGGACAAATGGTCCAGAAGATTCCTGCAGTTCAAGCGTGGAGCCAGTCACTGTCAATTCAGGGCACTGCCCGTTGGTCTCACCATAGCCCCCAGAGTATTCACCAAATGCATGGCAGTGATTGCAGTTCATCTCAGACTGCAAGGATTCTGGGTGTTTCCATAAATAGATGACTGGCTCCTTACCAGGTGTCTTCTCAAGGAGGCTTGAGACCACACTCTCCAGCTCTTCTGTTTTAGGCATTACCATAAACTAAGAAAAGTCAAAGTTGGAGCCATGCCAACAATTAGAGTTCATTGGAGCAAGTCTAAACACGCTCAGAAGTGCCACATCCCTGTCCAAAGAAAGGCTACAAAGAGTAACATCTCAAGTCAGCCAGATTGTCTGCAACAACGAAGTACCAGCAAGGCTTCTCCTTCAAGTCTTAGGGTCAATGGCAGCTTTGATCACTCTAGTCTCATTAGCGAGATAGCAACATACGAATCCTTCAGTGGCTTCTAGCATCAAAATGGTCCATGTTGGACCAGCCAGTGTCTCACTTGATCACCATTACCGACCGATGCAAGCAAGATTTATAATGGTGGCTTCACTCCAATGAGATCTTGATGGGTCAGTCCTTCCTTCCCTCTCAACCCCAAGCCATAGTGACCACAGATGCATCCTGGATGGAGTGGGGGGGGGGGGCATTATCTGGGAAAAACAGTGCAAGGCACTTGTTCCCATTTGGAGGCCAATATGCATATCAATGTTCTAGTGTTGAGGGCAGTGCTATTAGCATTGCAATTCTTCCACCCAAACCTCCCCTTTGGAATGATTGCAGTTCAGACAGACAGCATGGCAGTAGTCTGGTACATCAGCAAACAAGGGGGAACCAGATTCTAACCCCTCTGTTGAGAAGACCTCAGAGTTTGGCAGTAGGCAATTTCATCCAGCCACTTTCTCATTGCAGCACACATTCTGAGGAGCTCCAACATGATTGCGGACATATTGAGCAGATGTATTATAATACTTCACAAGTGGTTTCTCAGTGCTTCTGTGGCAGAGAAGATATTTTGCCAATGGGCCAGCCTTGCTGCAATTTATTCGCATCCCCTCTGAACAACAAGTGCAGCAGCTACTTCGCCCTGATCCCCCCGCTGGGGCGGGGTCACTGAGAGATGTACTTCTACACGATTGCCCCCCCCCCCCCTAGCTTCTCTGTGCTTTTCCCCTGATTCTCCTCATATCCCAATTTCTAAAAAAGCCATGGGGTTGAAGAACAAGATAATTCTCATTGCCCCATTCTGGCCTCAACAGATCTGTTTTCCCTTTCTTTGGCCTCACCTAATTTGGAAACCTATGAGTCTGGATCCAACTCTGGACCTACTGTCCCACCCGGATGGCTTGGTTCACCTGAATCTACACAACCTGAAGCTCACTTTGTGGCTTCTCCAATTCCCATGATCGCCAGGCAGTTTTCTCTCTGTTCACCAGCTTAAAGAATTGTTATGGCTACTCACAAACCCTCGACAAAAAAGTTGTACCTCAGCAAATGGCACAAATTTTCCACGCGGGTGTCTACGTTTAATACGGATCCATATTCGGCTCCAGTCAATAAGGTTCTAGAATTCTTGACATCAGTTTTTGAAGCAGGAGCCTCAGCATCTACCATATGAGTGCATCTGGCTGCCATTTCTAGTTTTCACTTGGGTCTGAATGGCTTATCCTTAATGTCCCATAAGCCCTGGAAAGCACTTTTGAAGGGATCTGTGATACTCAGACCTCCATATAAGGAACCATCTGCTACTTGGGACCTAAATTTAGTTCTCCAGTCCCTAGTTTATCCCCCCCTTTGAACCTTCGAGCAAATGTGGTCTAAAATTCCTGTCTTGGAAAACTTTGTTTTTGGTAGCCATCACCTCAGCCAGGAGAATTTCAGGGCTTCAGGCTTTATCATGTAAACCTCCTTATATAATCTTTCATAAAGACAGGATTTCCTTGAGAACTAACCCTTCATTTTTGCCTAAAATAGTTTCTAAAACCAGTCCGAATCAGACTATCCAACTTCCAGCCTTCTTCCCAAATTTCTCTAACAAGGGTGAATATTACCTGCATTTATTGGATGTCCATAGATAACTCCATTTCTATTTGCACAGGACAAAAGAATTCAGAAAATCAGAGCAATTATTTGTTTCCTTTTCTTCACTGGCAAAAGGGGAATAGCTTTCCAAATTTACCCTGGTGAAGTGGCTAGCAATTGCATTACCTTTGTCTATAACAACAGGGATATACCGCTCCAAAGACCTGGTAAGGCATACTCCACCAGAGCAGTAGCCGCATCTACAGTTTTTCACTCTAGGGTCTCGTTAGATGATATTTGTGCAACAGCTACATGGGCCTATCCACATACCTTTATTACTCATTACAAATTGGATCTGGTCTCTAGAGGAAGGGCTTCCTTCGGCTCAATGGTCCTCAGGAATATTCTTCCGTGAGACCTCAGAAGATTTAGGTTGCTGAGGATTCTGTCCCACTGTCAAGGAATATGTGAAGATTGACAACATCAGATAAAGAAATTATGTCTTAGCATAACTTTCCATCTGTGTTGCCGATCTTCACATAACCTTGACATACCTGCCCTCCTTCCCCCTGTCCCATATGTTTTTTGGTGGATCGAATTTCCACTATGATATGGGTCCTCTTCACTAGATTCAGATAAGGTCTCTCTTCCTTTTCTCTACACATGGTTGTTATCTGTCACCTTTTTTTATGCAAACTCAATCTGAGGTAATTTAGCGAGGAGCATTATGAGTAGAGCTGAGCTTGAGAGTTTTTGGAAGGCACGAGCTGGAATAACGGCCGAGTTGGTACCAAGGTTCGGAACTGAACCCACTGTAAAGGATATGTGAAGATCAACAACAGAGATGGAATGTTATGGTAAGACATAACTTCTTTTTTTGCCTTCTCCAAAAATTTGCTTTAGACTTTATTTTCCGCCTTCAGGTTTTTACATGTAGTGGTCAGCTCAAGAATAGAATCATGCTGTTCACTAAGTTTATAACACAGCTTTCTCCTTTCATTCAACAGTATATTAATAAGACTTTCCTTCTTTTGATGTTTTGATCCAGGTCCCAGATGTGTTGATTAAATGCATTTTAGTCACTGTATTCCTTTGAATATAGTCTTTTGAGCTCTTCACAGATCAGTAGCAAGTTTTTATACACTTTCAGGTTTATTTTATTGTATAAGGTGGTCTATATTAGAACACCAAACGTTCAAAATTTCGAGTGTTCTAATATCGACCCATTTTCAGCGAACGCTGAAAATATTGAAGAAACAGAAAACCACATTTTTTCCTAGGGAAAGAATTTGGTTGTCCGTTTCTGTTGCTTCGGTATTTTCAGTGCTGTGGTGGAAAGTTACGGGTCGGGTTCAGGTAAGTGTGCGATTGTGTGGACATGAGGGTTAGGGTGGGTTAGGTGAGTTAGGGTTAGGGCGCGGGTCAGGTAAGTCTGCGATTGTGTGGATGTGAGGGTTAGGGTGGGGTAGGTGAGTTAGGGTTAGGGCGCGGTTGAGGTGACTGTGCGATTGTGACGGACCTTAGTCTTAGGGTTTGGGTTAAGGTAAGTGGATAGTTAGTGGTGTATGTGTAGTTTAGTGTAGGGTTAGGTGTAAGAGTTTAGGTGTATGTGTGTGGATTGCTGTTTGTTTGGTGTGCTTGTGTTGTGTGTATGTGTTTTGAAACAGCAAATTTTTTTTCCCTAGGAAATAATTCACTGTTCTGTATGTTCGATGTTTTAAATTTTTGATTCATAGGGTTTGATATTAGAACACTAAAAATTTTGAACGTTCGGTGTTCTTATATAGACCCGTATAAGGTGAGACACTTTACTACTACTATAAATAAGCACGTCTGTATACAGTTTTGGTTTCAGATTCTTGGATTTGTACCATTAGTAACTCATCCTGAGCTTGTGCATTCTGATATTTTATCCTTATATCAAGCTGGTTGTTGTTAATCATTTGTTGTGGCTGCTACATTTTTTCCTTTTTTCTTTACAAGCACAAAACATTGGCTGGAGTCTAAAACTGCCTACTCCTTTGTCTGTCAAGTTTCAACACAGGATCACTTTGCTTAACTTTTGGTTTGTGTTGTCACTTGATTTAGCACTTTGTGACTTACTCTTAGGTTTCACCATTCCCACGTATAAGGATAATAGGTGGGAATTAGGCAATCAGTCTGCAGACCATCACAAGCTTAGCCAAAAAAATATTCAGACGTTCCCTTCACCCGCAAGGAAGGCTAGACAAGATAGAACAGGGGATAAATTGAGGATGCTCTCCAAGGATCTAGGTCTACCCTGAAGGTGGCAAGGGTGATCCTCTATTTGACATATAGTGGAAACTTGTTACAGAGGTAAGGATACTTTGGGATATGAATTTATCACGCCAAAGTGTATTATTTATCTGCTGATGAGGGTTTAGTTCCTTTAACTGGGTATTTGAGCTACCATTTGTCTGAGAAGGAACAGGAAATCAAAGAAGGTTGGTACTTTCATGGCTTGAAAGGGTAAACACAGATCACCACATAGGAGTCTAAGAGACTGAGTACAGAGAGAGGAGTGCCAGTCTGTCATGATAACTAAATTTTTGAGGCCATTGATTTTTTTAGTTAAGAGTCTCTGTGGTTTCTCAAGTTTTCAGTTATGTTTTTGACAAATACATGCCAAAAGGTACATGATATTCAATAATGTTTCTGTTAAGATACAATTTAAGGAGAATTAAGAATTCTTTGGATCTAGAGGAGATACCTTTGGAAATTAGATGGGCTAGATGAAACGCTTTCTGAACTACTTCAGAGACATGATGGTCAAATGATAAGGAATTATCAAAAAGATTGCATAGATCCCCTACAGCAGTGTCTGGATGGGTGTGTCACCTATATGGTATGTAAAAAGGCTTTGTTTACAGAAACAGCTATGCTACATTTTTTCATAGTTTCCTTGTCCCAGTTGTTAACATGGTCTAACTAATTTGGGAGCATTGTAACCTTGTGGAAGATCAAATAACACCCAGTTTACAGTCTGCTGCAAACTTAGACAACCATAGGCTAGAAGTATCATTCTCGATGGTCTGAAAAATAGATGCCAGATAGGAGATGGCCCAACAGTGACCCATGTGGTACACCACTGGTAATGTTTTTGCTTTCTGAAGTGGCACTTGTGACTAACTGTATTGATTCTGTCAAGCAACCAGTTATACATTCACCACAGAACATAAGGATTTATTTGTCTGACAGCGCAAAGGACTAAAGCTCTGACTTGTTAATGAGCTGCTTCCTGTGCCATGGTTATGGGGTTTGAATCTTCTTACCTTCATTTACCTACTATAAGATATTGAGCAAGTCACTTTACCAGGCAGTGCTTGGGAGCAATTTAGAATTTGGGCTTGGCTCCTCAATGGTCTCCTGGACTGCATGCCTAGTAACTGCCTGTAAACCTATCTACAAGTCTGTTAATAATGCCTGAATGGGGAATAGTGTCATAGACTACAGTGAGGTCAGGATATGCAGCATGTACTGTAAAACCATTATCCACTGCTTTGGATAGTTTTTCAAAGACATTAATGCTGAGGAAGGTTTAGTTCCTTTAACAAAGTATTTGAGATCAGTAGAAGATTAAATAATAACACACAGTTTGCTGTCATCTGCAAACTTAGATAGACACAGGCCAGGAGTGTTGGCCATGATTTGATAAAGCCAAATTGATGAAGTTCCAGGATTAAGAGATTTTCAATGCCTTGATTAATAAGGTCTTAGATAATATGCTCCATAGCTTTACATATAAGGCTAGTGAGATTAATGGGTCTGTAGTTACCAGGGTCCATGGATAGGCCACATTTGTGTCACAGCATTACAATAGCTGTATTCCAGTCTTTGGCAATGTAATCAGTGAAGAGGCTTAGATTAAAGAAGTTAAACAGGGGTTCAGACAGGTCATATTTGGCATTGATAATCCAGTAACTTAGTAAATTAAATAAAACCAAAAGAGGAACCTTGTTTGCAGAGACCACGCGAAGCAATTCCTTTAAAACCTTAACGCTTTTAATAAATCCACAAACAGAGCGTTTTCGCCACGGAACACCGTGGCTTCATCAGAGATAATAAAATACACACATAAAAAACTCGGTTTATGTTAAATGAAACAGGAAGTGACATCCTCTTACTTCCTGTAATACGGCAGCATAGTTATAAAATCTGTACAGTTTGACAAATTCTGTAAAACAGTTTTAGAAAGTGCATCACAAGCACAAGACTCAAAGAAACTAAAACATAATACAAAGCATAAACAAACAAAGCATTTATCTAAAGAGTGTTGTCTATGCACAAACCCAAAAATTAATAAACAGGTCCAATAAAGAACCTCTCCTGCATCATTTTTTAGGTATGTGGAACTAAGTAAGCAGACCCCTTCAAACTTTAAGTTGTAATCAAATACCTAAAATAAATGTCATAAAAGATTTTATTTTAGAATACAAATAAAAATGAAAAATAAACAATAAAAATATATACAATGTTTTTAATGTTTTTAAGCCAGGGCGGCCCTGCAATAGACTAAATGGGTTTCAAAATGTATGTGTTTGTCCTAAACACGACAACGTATATTTTTGGTAATAAATACACTGACATAACCCTAGAGGGTACACGGGTTTACCCTGTCAGTCGAATCTGACAGGGATTACCTAAGGTAACTTCTCAGTTTTAAGACAGGGGCTATGTTGCAGTTACTATTAAGCCCAGGATGGCTAAATGCATCTAAACGCAACTGCCATTCCAGCTCCCTGTTTTCCAAGATTAGAGAAAAAGGCCCACCCCTAATTTTTACAGGTACGTGGTCTATGGCCATGAATTGGAAGCTGTGACCTGGGTTCAGGGCTATGTGCTTTGCTAGTGCATTGTCGTCTCTGCTGTTCCTAATTGCATATAAATGCTCATACATTCTATCTCGAACCCGTCTGTCAGTTTTCCCAATATAGAACCCTTGACAGCAGTTGCACATAGCAATGTAGATAATTGATCTGCTCTCACAGTTGAGGGGAAACCTAATATCATACTTTGTGTCCCTCACCTGGAATGTCTCACCAACACGGACGTTGTTGCAGAACTTACAAAACCCACATCTAGACATTCCTCTCCTTTTATGGAAAGTCTCTTGGTGCGCATCTCTTTGTAGTAGTTCCTTAAGGTTGTTAGACCTTCTGAATATAAATCTAGGTTCACTACCTAATTTTTCAACCAGGAAAGCATTGGAAGAAATAAGATGCCAATTCTTCCGAATAATGTCTAAAATACCCTGGGAGTTCATACTAAAAGTAGTGACAAAACTCAGAGAGAAATCGCACTTCAACCCTAAAGGTGTCCTTGTGGGGCTCACCTCCCTCATGAGAGGGATCATTTCCTGCCCTGTGTTGGTACCGGAGACATTATGTACTACATTTTGCTGGAAAAGTAAAGGTTTGTAGAAACCCTTCATCCTTTTAAGAGTGACTTCCTCTATAAGTTCTAATAACAATTTGTCGGGGTACCCCCTATTAGTGAACATCTCTCTCAATAAGATACATTCCTTAGTGAAGTCCACTAAAGTACTGCACATTCTTCCTGCCCTCACCAGCTGTCCTTTCACAATGGACCTTTTTTGTTTATACGGATGAAAGCTGGTGAAGTGCAGGAAAGAGTTGCAGTATGTGGGTTTCCTGTACACAGTTGACGTCAAAACCTTATCAGTGGTATCCTTCACTAATTTGACATCGAGGTAGTCTATCTCTTTGGTTGAGAATTTAAATGTAAATTTTAGAAATTCAGTTGTAGAATTGATGGATTCCACAAACTCTGCTGCTTGTGCTTCCGAGCCCCTGAACAACAAAAACATGTCGTCCAGGAACCGGGTGTAGAATGTAACAAGCTCCATAAGCCCAGGAACCCTTTGCAAGATGTTAGCCTCCCAATAACCCATGACATAGTTTGCTACTCCAGCCCCACAGGGGGAGCCCATCGCCATGCCACGTTTCTGTAAAAAGAATTCACCATCAAAGGTGAAATAGTTGCTGGTCAAAACAATTTCAAGCAACTCAGTGACCAAATCAACCTCCAATTTAGAAGCACCAAAGCCATTTAACATAGTCCCAATCCACTCCACTGCCTCTAAGTGCGGTATGGAAGTGTATAGGTCTATGACGTCAATGGTCAGCAAGTTGTTACTGTCGTTGTACGGTACACAGTTAACGTTGTCAAGGAACGTCCATGAATCCCTACATATACTGGGAATTCCTTTGATGTATTTATCCAGTATCTGAGTAATGAGTTTTGAACATGGATAAGTAATGGACGACCTGCCGTCAATCAACGCCCTCATAGGGGGATTGTTGATACTCTTATGAATTTTAGGGATTCCGAACATGACGGGTATCTTTGAACAAGTTATATCGATGTAATTATACATGTTCATATCAATTTTTCCCGTCAAGAACAGGTCCCTAAAATAACCCCTAATTCTCTGGGTGCTACCATTGACTTCGTTCTTTGAGGCTGTTGTATAAGCGTCACCCTCTAGTAATAGTGTCATCTTCTCATTGTATGTTGTATTGTGAAATATCACTAACCCTCCGCCCTTGTCAGGTTTTAATACCCGTACAGGTAAGCGACTGATCTCCTCCAAGAGTAGCAACTGTTCTTTAGTAACATTAAATTGTTTGGGCCTGGGTCTGTTGTTAATGTTGTTAGCTAGAAATCTAAAGTCCATTTCACAAGTGTTCTCAAACAGTTGTAAAGTGGAATGTAAAGGGGGATTAAATACACTGGCTAATTTTAAATTATTAGTCGTGTTACCATCTTCAATTGAGTTGTCGCCATCAATTGGTTGATTGAACATTAATTTGAGATTCATCTTTCTCACAAAACACTTGAGTTCTATAATTTCTTTAGCAATACTACCATTCCTGCTCGGAACAAAAGAATTACCAAAGGCCAATAGTTCAACCAGCTGGTCATCCATTGTGATATCAGAGAAGTTGTAAATCCTAAAATCACCATTTTTATTAGTAAGAATGGTGGGATAGTCTGTTTCCGAAACTTGGTCCGAAGAGTCCATGTTAACCAGAAAATCAGGGGGTGGGACAGCCCTATCTGACAACTCAACCCCCAGGTTTACATCTAATTCTTTCTCCTGTTCACATGAGACTTCCTGCCGCGCTGACCTAAAAAATTACTGTTGTTATAACCTGTGTTCTGTTTGTTTTGTTTGTTATTGCTGTTGTATCCATTCTGGGAAGTCCCATATCCCCCTTTGTCTCTAGCAAACCCCTTAATTCTGTTACTCCTCCTGGGTTCTGGGTTGATGTCACCTTCAATGACATCCTCTTTGGTTATGTCATCCAACCTAGTGTCGTTTTCTTCAATTTGTGTTGTTGGATTAACCCCGACTACACCTAGGCGGGTGTCCCTAGTCCCCTTTAAGTTAGGGTAAGCAGATTTTTTTAAATATGCCTCCCTATCCCTAATCAGTTTCCTGTTTTTATTACCTTTTAACTTTATTAACAGTGTGTCAATGCTGGACAAAATTCTCCCATAGTCAAATCTATATCTATTAAAATCAAGGTCAAGTTTAATATCTTTGTCCAAGTCATTAATTTCATTCAATAAAGTGTCAATATGCAATGCATAATACTTAACAATAAGGTCTAACAATTCACTGCCTTGCTTTTGAAACAGTGTTTCTAAGTCGACTAGAAAGTCCAAGTCAGTTATTAAGCCTGATGGCATAAAGTTATTTCGTAGTCCTTTCGGTACAAGATTTTCGACGATACACTGTTTAAAATAAGCAGACTCCAACTGCAACTTTTTAAGTTTAAGCAGTTTGGAGTCAAACAATTTAAGTTTATCAGCTAAACATGTGTTTTCATTAGATACGTCAGTACCGGTAGACATACCTTGTTGGCCAAACAAGAAACCGGTAGTGTCCAATAACCAACCACCAAGGTTAGGTAACCCCTCACCACTTCCAACAGTTCTATTTTCAACATTGACTTGGCCTGTCCGTTGGTCAACGTTAGACCGAGCATTTGAAACTGCTCCTGCATAGGACGCTGAACGTCCGACCTCCTCCTCGTTAATGGAACCAATGCCCAAAAGAGAAATCGTGCTGTTCTGGCTATTGCCAGAACTAGCAACATTAGTAGCCAATAGAGGCCGTCGTTCCGGCTGTGCAGCTGGAATCCAGTCATCGGCACTGCCCTGGCTCAGCCCCATCATCCTGCCACCATCCGGATGCCTTTCTTTCAATGCCTGGAATGTGACCTGCATGTCATCCATCCGCGAATTAATTTGATCGAGCCTGCTCGATAGTCCTGCTATTAAGACTGTTAGGTCCATTTCAACAACATCGCTGCCGCTTGCCATCACGCTTAGCCGGTAACTGCTAAACAAACAGGTGTCCTCCAAAGCAAAACAACCACGAACAAGAACAAAATAACCAAACCAAATAAAACCAAAAGAGGAACCTTGTTTGCAGAGACCACGCGAAGCAATTCCTTTAAAACCTTAACGCTTTTAATAAATCCACAAACAGAGCGTTTTCGCCATGGAACACCGTGGCTTCATCAGAGATAATAAAATACACACATAAAAAACTCGGTTTATGTTAAATGAAACAGGAAGTGACATCCTCTTACTTCCTGTAATACGGCAGCATAGTTATAAAATCTGTACAGTTTGACAAATTCTGTAAAACAGTTTTAGAAAGTGCATCACAAGCACAAGACTCAAAGAAACTAAAACATAATACAAAGCATAAACAAACAAAGCATTTATCTAAAGAGTGTTGTCTATGCACAAACCCAAAAATTAATAAACAGGTCCAATAAAGAACCTCTCCTGCATCATTTTTTAGGTATGTGGAACTAAGTAAGCAGACCCCTTCAAACTTTAAGTTGTAATCAAATACCTAAAATAAATGTCATAAAAGATTTTATTTTAGAATACAAATAAAAATGAAAAATAAACAATAAAAATATATACAATGTTTTTAATGTTTTTAAGCCAGGGCGGCCCTGCAATAGACTAAATGGGTTTCAAAATGTATGTGTTTGTCCTAAACACGACAACGTATATTTTTGGTAATAAATACACTGACATAACCCTAGAGGGTACACGGGAGGACGACATGCAGGTCACATTCCAGGCATTGAAAGAAAGGCATCCGGATGGTGGCAGGATGATGGGGCTGAGCCAGGGCAGTGCCGATGACTGGATTCCAGCTGCACAGCCGGAACGACGGCCTCTATTGGCTACTAATGTTGCTAGTTCTGGCAATAGCCAGAACAGCACGATTTCTCTTTTGGGCATTGGTTCCATTAACGAGGAGGAGGTCGGACGTTCAGCGTCCTATGCAGGAGCAGTTTCAAATGCTCGGTCTAACGTTGACCAATGGACAGGCCAAGTCAATGTTGAAAATAGAACTGTTGGAAGTGGTGAGGGGTTACCTAACCTTGGTGGTTGGTTATTGGACACTACCGGTTTCTTGTTTGGCCAACAAGGTATGTCTACCGGTACTGACGTATCTAATGAAAACACATGTTTAGCTGATAAACTTAAATTGTTTGACTCCAAACTGCTTAAACTTAAAAAGTTGCAGTTGGAGTCTGCTTATTTTAAACAGTGTATCGTCGAAAATCTTGTACCGAAAGGACTACGAAATAACTTTATGCCATCAGGCTTAATAACTGACTTGGACTTTCTAGTCGACTTAGAAACACTGTTTCAAAAGCAAGGCAGTGAATTGTTAGACCTCATTGTTAAGTATTATGCATTGCATATTGACACTTTATTGAATGAAATTAATGACTTGGACAAAGATATTAAACTTGACCTTGATTTTAATAGATATAGATTTGACTATGGGAGAATTTTGTCCAGCATTGAC
Source organism: Protopterus annectens (assembly GCF_019279795.1). Classification (NCBI taxonomy): domain Eukaryota; kingdom Metazoa; phylum Chordata; order Ceratodontiformes; family Protopteridae; genus Protopterus; species Protopterus annectens. Next base: position 822,200,604 of record NC_056725.1, read on the forward strand.
ACACTGTTAATAAAGTTAAAAGGTAATAAAAACAGGAAACTCATTTGGGATAGGGAGGCATATTTAAAAAAATCTGCTTACCCTAACTTAAAGGGGACTAGGGACACCCGCCTAGGTGTAGTCGGGGTTAATCCAACAACACAAATTGAAGAAAACGACACTAGGATGGATGACATAACCGAAGAGGATGTCATTGAAGGTGACATCAACCCAGAACCCAGGAGGAGTAACAGAATTAAGGGGTTTGCTAGAGACAAAGGGGGATATGGGACTTCCCAGAATGGATACAACAGCAATAACAAACAAAACAAACAGAACACAGGTTATAACAACAGTAATTTTTTAGGTCAGCGCGGCAGGAAGTCTCATGTGAACAGGAGAAAGAATTAGATGTAAACCTGGGGGTTGAGTTGTCAGATAGGGCTGTCCCACCCCCTGATTTTCTGGTTAACATGGACTCTTCGGACCAAGTTTCGGAAACAGACTATCCCACCATTCTTACTAATAAAAATGGTGATTTTAGGATTTACAACTTCTCTGATATCACATTGGATGACCAGCTGGTTGAACTATTGGCCTTTGGTAATTCTTTTGTTCCGAGCAGGAATGGTAGTATTGCTAAAGAAATTATAGAACTCAAGTGTTTTGTGAGAAAGATGAATCTCAAATTAATGTTCAATCAACCAATTGATGGCGACAACTCAATTGAAGATGGTAACACGACTAATAATTTAAAATTAGCCAGTGTATTTAATCCCCCTTTACATTCCACTTTACAACTGTTTGAGAACACTTGTGAAATGGACTTTAGATTTCTAGCTAACAACACTAACAACAGACACAGGCCCAAACAATTTAATGTTACTAAAGAACAGTTGCTACTCTTGGAGGAGATCAGTCGCTTACCTGTACGGGTATTAAAACCTGACAAGGGCGGAGGGTTAGTGATATTTCACAATACAACATACAATGAGAAGATGACACTATTACTAGAGGGTGACGCTTATACAACAGCCTCAAAGAACGAAGTCAATGGTAGCACCCAGAGAATTAGGGGTTATTTTAGGGACCTGTTCTTGACGGGAAAAATTGATATGAACATGTATAATTACATCGATATAACTTGTTCAAAGATACCCGTCATGTTCGGAATCCCTAAAATTCATAAGAGTATCAACAATCCCCCTATGAGGGCGTTGATTGACGGCAGGTCGTCCATTACTTATCCATGTTCAAAACTCATTACTCAGATACTGGATAAATACATCAAAGGAATTCCCAGTATATGTAGGGATTCATGGACGTTCCTTGACAACGTTAACTGTGTACCGTACAACGACAGTAACAACTTGCTGACCATTGACGTCATAGACCTATACACTTCCATACCGCACTTAGAGGCGGTGGAGTGGATTGGGACTATGTTAAATGGCTTTGGTGCTTCTAAATTGGAGGTTGATTTGGTCACTGAATTGCTTGAAATTGTTTTGACCAGCAACTATTTCACCTTTGATGGTGAATTCTTTTTACAGAAACGTGGCGTGGCGATGGGCTCCCCCTGTGGGGCTGGAGTAGCAAACTATGTCATGGGTTATTGGGAGGCTAACATCTTGCAAAGGGTTCCTGGGCTTATGGAGCTTGTTACATTCTACACCCGGTTCCTGGACGACATGTTTTTGTTGTTCAGGGGCTCGGAAGCACAAGCAGCAGAGTTTGTGGAATCCATCAATTCTACAACTGAATTTCTAAAATTTACATTTAAATTCTCAACCAAAGAGATAGACTACCTCGATGTCAAATTAGTGAAGGATACCACTGATAAGGTTTTGACGTCAACTGTGTACAGGAAACCCACATACTGCAACTCTTTCCTGCACTTCACCAGCTTTCATCCGTATAAACAAAAAAGGTCCATTGTGAAAGGACAGCTGGTGAGGGCAGGAAGAATGTGCAGTACTTTAGTGGACTTCACTAAGGAATGTATCTTATTGAGAGAGATGTTCACTAATAGGGGGTACCCCGACAAATTGTTATTAGAACTTATAGAGGAAGTCACTCTTAAAAGGATGAAGGGTTTCTACAAACCTTTACTTTTCCAGCAAAATGTAGTACATAATGTCTCCGGTACCAACACAGGGCAGGAAATGATCCCTCTCATGAGGGAGGTGAGCCCCACAAGGACACCTTTAGGGTTGAAGTGCGATTTCTCTCTGAGTTTTGTCACTACTTTTAGTATGAACTCCCAGGGTATTTTAGACGTTATTCGGAAGAATTGGCATCTTATTTCTTCCAATGCTTTCCTGGTTGAAAAATTAGGTAGTGAACCTAGATTTATATTCAGAAGGTCTAACAACCTTAAGGAACTACTACAAAGAGATGCGCACCAAGAGACTTTCCATAAAAGGAGAGGAATGTCTAGATGTGGGTTTTGTAAGTTCTGCAACAACGTCCGTGTTGGTGAGACATTCCAGGTGAGGGACACAAAGTATGATATTAGGTTTCCCCTCAACTGTGAGGGCAGATCAATTATCTACATTGCTATGTGCAACTGCTGTCAAGGGTTCTATATTGGGAAAACTGACAGATGGGTTCGAGATAGAATGTATGAGCATTTATATGCAATTAGGAACAGCAGAGACGACAATGCACTAGCAAAGCACATAGCCCTGAACCCAGGTCACAGCTTCCAATTCATGGCCATAGACCACGTACCTGTAAAAATTAGGGGTGGGCCTTTTTCTCTAATCTTGGAAAACAGGGAGCTGGAATGGCAGTTGCGTTTAGATGCATTTAGCCATCCTGGGCTTAATAGTAACTGCAACATAGCCCCTGTCTTAAAACTGAGAAGTTACCTTAGGTAATCCCTGTCAGATTCGACTGACAGGGTAAACCTGTGTACCCTCTAGGGTTATGTCAGTGTATTTATTACCAAAAATATACGTTGTCGTGTTTAGGACAAACACATACATTTTGAAACCCATTTAGTCTATTGCAGGGCCGCCCTGGCTTAAAAACATTAAAAACATTGTATATATTTTTATTGTTTATTTTTCATTTTTATTTGTATTCTAAAATAAAATCTTTTATGACATTTATTTTAGGTATTTGATTAAAACTTAAAGTTTGAAGGGGTCTGCTTACTTAGTTCCACATACCTAAAAAATGATGCAGGAGAGGTTCTTTATTGGACCTGTTTATTAATTTTTGGGTTTGTGCATAGACAACACTCTTTAGATAAATGCTTTGTTTGTTTATGCTTTGTATTATGTTTTAGTTTCTTTGAGTCTTGTGCTTGTGATGCACTTTCTAAAACTGTTTTACAGAATTTGTCAAACTGTACAGATTTTATAACTATGCTGCCGTATTACAGGAAGTAAGAGGATGTCACTTCCTGTTTCATTTAACATAAACCGAGTTTTTTATGTGTGTATTTTATTATCTCTGATGAAGCCATGGTGTTCCGTGGCGAAAACGCTCTGTTTGTGGATTTATTAAAAGCGTTAAGGTTTTAAAGGAATTGCTTCGCGTGGTCTCTGCAAACAAGGTTCCTCTTTTGGTTTTATTTAACTTAGTAAATTATCAGGGCCCATGTATGAGACACTCATCATTTGAGAGGGTCAAATGAACTTATTCCATAGTAATTAAAGGGGGTGGTTGGGGTTGTGCAGTCTGTGGAATAGCTATAACTGTGGGTGGAATAAAATTTCCACTAGATTTGTCAGCTAGGGTATGAGTTATTTTCTTTGGGTCAGAGTGTGTGGTTTTATTGTAGACTAGCACGCAACATTGTTCTTGATTTCCTGACACAGTCAAAGAAAGATTTATAGTTGTTTCTGGTTTTAGTGGCAATTTTGAGTTTGCTGTTGGCTTTGAGCTTCCTAATGAGTCTCTTAAACTCTTCACTGGTTTGCTAAGTGTGGTCTTAATATGGATAGAATAAGATCTCTTATTAGCATGAATCAATTTCTTTCTTTCTTTTTCTTCTTATGTAATATATTTATACAGATATTCCATTGTGGGGAGGTTGTGTTTAAATTTCTCATTATATTTGGTGTAGATAGGGACTGCCTTATCAGAACAACTATTTACAAGGCAACACTTTTAACAATATAATCCATCAGAGGAGGATTGCAGCAGAATTTGTTTAGGTCATTAAGTAACAGAAGGTGGTTTGGATTTAAGAATTTTCTAAACACAGAGGTATTTACAATGGAAGTAATACCAGTTTTAAAGTAATAGGTCACTAATTTATGGTCTGATTTAACAAGGCAGGATGATACATGTGGAGGAGTGCAAGACGTAGTCATATTTGTAAGGACTAGATCAAAGCTATTGGGGCCCCTAGAAGGATTCTTAATTATTTGTAAAAGTGTGTTAGCATTTATATTGGCAAGGAAGTGTTATGCATGCTAACTATTGTAGTCAGCTAGTTTCTTGATGGGTATTTGAAGGCCCCTAGTAGAAATGCGTTGAGTTTAATGGGGATTTCAGCTAATGCATTAAGATATCTATCATGCTCAGAAGGGGGCACAGAGGGTGCTCTATAGCTAGCTATAAAGTAGTAATTTGTGTTGCTCTTGGTGATATGGACATCTACTTGTTCAAATATGGTGCCCTGAGGAATCTGTCATAAGATGATGCTATCCTTGAAAAATACTCATACCCCCCCCCCCCCCAGTTCCTGTGGATCTGAAGATGTATTAGGCAGTATACCCAGGAACAGGAGTGCTTTCCTTGTTCTGAAATGATGTCTGTGTAATTACGCATATATGAATGTGTTAAAGTAGCATGACAGCCTCAAGTTTGGACATTTATTTATTACTCATCGCATTGAATACAGCCAAATTAATGTGTTCCAAATTAGAAATTACTAGGTTTGGAATGTTCGTCAGATGGACTCTGCCCAAAAAGGCAACAGCATACAATAGTTTTGGTAAAAGAGGTTCTAACTGTCAATGGCAAAACAGGAAGACTTGTCAGCCATCTTATTCCAAGTGGACATACTGAATCCCCCAGAATGACACTAGCTTCATAACCGATTATTAAATCCAATTCAGAAAGCGATTGTGGACAAGTCAACAATATCTTTGATTTATTTTACCATTTTATACTAGTACCAGTCAGCAAGCAACTATGTAAAATTTGTTGACATTTTATTTTCATTTTCAGATACCATCTGTACCGACATTACTATTGCTTATGTATGTTTGGAGACACTGTTTCTCTTAGCATTTCTATATTCTCAGTTAATGCCTTGATTTTTTTCTTGCCCATATGCACAATGTTACAAGAAGGTTATTTACATTCCTATATTCATGGTTAGACTTTCATTCTTTAAGCAGATTTCTTGAAATATCTGTACTGCTTTTTCTATAAGTACTAGATTCTTAACAACACACTAAGATAAAAGTTTGATTCTCTGTGTCATCTTTTCCAGCTGCATTAGATCTTTAGAGGCAGAGTCATTACTATCAAATAAAGTTTCACTTTGTGTAGTTGAAACAGTGGATTGCAAAACATGTAATTGCTCCTGCCTATCAGAGATATTCTATGCAAAGCATGCTCATTCTACTATATCACAGCACTGTTTGTGACCAGACATAGTTGATCAGCACCTCTTTCTTTTGTGAACCCATGTTGTCAAACTTCCTCACAGCATATCTGCCCACCTTTTATGCTAGCAACAAAGGTAATACTTTGCTTATTACCTCTTATCTATCTATTTATTTATTTATTGACATTTGTTGAATGGGAAAGTCCACTGGATCAAAGACACATTTTCAGTGGAGGCCTGGAGGGAAAAGTCCCAAAAAAACATAATGTTACAAGTAAGAACATTTTTTACAAGTAGAAGTTGAATTATTAAATACAATAAACTAAGTTAATACATAGAATATTGATACATATCAATTCAAGGTTAAGTAAGGAAAGAAACAAATGGTGAAAGGTCAAATACAATACAAGTATAGTTGACCTGTTTCACATTAGATTTGCTAGAGTATTAGGGATGAAGTTAGACAGTTTGTTGTAGGAATTGACACAAAGGTGAATAAAGGACTGTGGCTAAGACACACTGAATAGAAAAGGACAGAATGTAGTGGAAGTTGAAGATAAATTATATGTACAGTGTCAGAAAGGGAGATGTATTGGTAGAGAATAGGACTGGTGGTTATCATAAAATTAAGGTGGTTTTGTTGGGTTTGGACATACATAGAAGATGCTTATGTGAGGAACAAAGGTTGCATGCTGGGACATAGGTTTGTAGGATTGGTCGGAGTGATGGACAGTTGAAAGATTTGTAAATGAGTTTATGGGCAAGAGTGAGTTGTGTATAGTGTAATTGGTGAAGGAATACGAGAAAGTTTAATTGCGAGATGGCTTGACAATGATGTGATCTGTTGGACTTACCTGAGGAGAATTTTGCTATTTTGTTGTAGCATGATTCGAGTTACTTTATCAATGATGTGTGGAGATTTGTGAAAATGGGACTTCCATAGAGGAACAATGGAATTAGTAGAGTGTCTGTAAGCTTTATTTTTGTAGATTTATCTAGGTAAAGTCTGTGAAGATAGAGGTTACCTAGTTTGAAATGGGTCTTTTTTATAGTATTCAGAATATGGGGTTTGAAGGTGAGCTTGTCATCAATTGTTATACCTAATAGTTTTGCTGTTTTGACCTATTACTATGTTGTTCTGAGAGAGATTTTTGAAGTCAGAGCCAAGTATTTTTGATGAAAATAATAGGAGTTTTGATTTTGGGGAGTTCAATAATAGTTGGGCGTCAGTTAACCATGTTTCAATGGATGTGAAAGTGGTTTGTGTAATCCTTTGTAGATTGGATAAGTTACTGGAGGTGGAGATTATGGTGGAGACATCGGCATACCGGACAAGGGTGCTTTGTAGGCATGCTATATAGAGAGTGTTTATAAATATATTAAAGAGAAGTGGTCCTAGAATTGAGCCTTGAGGAACTTCTGTGTTATTGTCAATATGGTCAGAGTTCAGTTTGCCATTTTACAGCTTGTTTCCTATTTTGTAGATAGCTTGAAAACCAAGTAAGTGCATTAGGGGAGCACCCTATTGATTGTAGTTTTTGCAGTAATTTGGTGTGTGACACTGTGTCAAAAGTCTTGGATACATCTAATAAAATCACAGAAGTAATAAGGTTTGCATCCAAGGATTTAAAGACAGTATCTGGGAATGATAGTAGGGCTGTAGTGGTGCTGTGGGCTGGGCAAAATCCATGCCGGGTGTTGGAGAGTATGTTGTGGTTTAGGAGGTACTTTAGGAGTTGAACATGTATACATTTTTCTAAGACTTTTGATAATGGGGAGAGGAAGAGATAGGTCTGTATCTGAGAGATCAAAAGTGTTGCCACCTTTATGTAGTGGGATGATAATTTATTTTATTCCATAGTAAGAGGATGTATGACTCTGTGATGGATCTGTGTATTAGTATGCTTACAAGGTAGGCAATTGCAGAGGCTCCAAGTTGTAGAAATTCTGGAGGTAAATTATCAATGGAGAGAGAGGAGGGTCTTAGTTTTTTGAGGACTTTAAGTACTAGTGAGATTTGTAGTGGTTGTATAGAAAAGGGTGGGGTAGTGGGAGTCAGATTTTGGGGGGGAAATTGATGCTTTCTTGGATGAGGCTTGTGGGGGTGTGGGAGTTGTTATTATGGATAGCTGTTGAAGAGGGGTCAGTGAGCAGGTTTTGAATGGTGGAGGTAAAATGTGCATTGAACATTTGAGCAATTTGCTGTGGGTCATCATCTGGTGAAGGGGACAGGTTTTGCACGGTACCAGGAGTAAGTAGGCTTGTGATAGATTTCCAGAACTTTTTATAACTTTGGCTTGATAGTTGTGTAGAGAAATATTTTTTTTATCATTTTTAACTAGCTTTTTGGTTTTGTTATGGAGCTGCTTGTAGATAAGTTCCTGATTTGGATCTTTACTTTTTTGCCTTTGTTTCCAGGCTTTATCTCTTGATAGGAGGGCTCATCTAGTTTCTTTTGTTAGCCAAGGAACAATGTTGATTTTTATTCTTTTAGTAAGTATTGGGGCTAGGCTGAGTGTGCCAAGGAAGAGTTTATTGAAATAGTCTACAACGTCGTCTAGAGGAAATGTTTTAAAGGGGGACCAGTTATGGGATTTTAGGGAGTTTATGAAAGTGTCAAGGTTGAATTTGGTAAGATTTCTTAATGTCCTATAGGTATGGGCTTTAGGAATATGTAAGTGGCATCTAAGGGTAAAAGCTGGCTGGTGATCACTTAAAGTGTTAGGGAGGGTACCACTATTTGAGAAGTTGAGTGGATGAGTTACAAGGATCAAGTCTATGATAGTTTTAGTTTGGGGTGTAGGAGTGCGAGTTGGGGTTGTAATGAGCTGTGTAAAGCTGTGTAGGTTTATGCTATTTAGAGGGGAGTCTAAGATTAAGCTCTGTCAGTTTATGTTGGTGTCACCAAGAATGACTGTTTTGTATGGGATGTTATGGTTTACCCAGGATAGAAAGTGTTCTAGGGTTGGAATATTGTTTCCATGGGGAATATAGAGCACAGGGATACATAGCTTTTTATTTCTATTTATGTGAAGGAATGTTATGAGTGGCTCTAGGTTGTTAAGAGAGGGAACCAGTTTTTGAAAGGGGTAAGAGTGTAGGAGTCATGGTATATTAGTGCTATGCTGCCACCTTTTTTATTGAATCTATCTTTGTGTAGCCTTGAGGGAGGAGTTTATTGTCAGCTATGTGAGGTTTTAGCCAGGTTTCTGTTACTCCTATGATGTCTGGGGAGTTATGAGTTAGCCAAGCTTTAAATTCAGTCATTTTATTTACAGATACCACATGTGTTTAGTGTGATTATATGTAGGTCTTGGTTAGTGACAGTTTGGTTGGGGGGGGGGTGCTTTGTTTGTGGTTCCTGGGTTTGGGTGTACATCACCACATTTCGATAGTTCAAGAAGTAGGTGTATTGTTATAAGGGTAGTTTGAGTTATAAGAGGAGGTTGTAGTAGAGCGTAGTTAGCTAATTTAAGTTTGGTAATCTTTGGGGTGGGTCTAGTTTTTGTTAGATGTAGAGGGTTGCTTACAAATAGGGAGGGTGAGATGTTTGCATAGCTGGGAGTGTATGGTAAAAGTGGAGTACTTAGGGTACAAGATATTTTGGGTGGTGTGAGTATGCAGGCATTGAGGGATGTGGCTTGATAGAGTGTGAGGAATGTTGTAATGGTGATGGTTGATAAAATATAGTATTGCAAAGTTTTGGACATGTTGTTATGGTTGGTGGTGTAGACACAGGTAGAGTGGATGTAATTTAAAGTTTGAGGCTGTAGATAGTATTGTGAGAGTTGCGTAGGTTGAGATGAGGGAGTGGTGGGAGTTAGATGGTGATATGGTGTGTGTGTGTGTGTGTGTGTGTGTGTGTGTGTGTGTGTGTGTGTGTGTGTGTGTGTGTGTGTGCGTGTGTGTGTGCACGTGTGTGTGTGCATGTGTGTGTGTGTGTGTGTGTGTGTGTGTGTGTTGTAATTGGTTGGTGAGAAGTAAGGGTGGTGCTTCTAGAGGTATAAGTCTAATTGAAGTGGGGGTGGGTGGGAATGGGGTTAGGGTAGGGGAGCGGAGTGAGCCTGGAACAGGTTGCACCTGCCTTCTGTGGTTATAGGAAAAAAAAATCATTAAGAGGTAAGGTATGCACAAAGGCAGCATGGCTCTTAACTTTGAATTAGCTGAATGCTTTCTAGAAGGCAGTGGTTACATTTAATAAACAAGTACAAGAAAGTTTGAGCTGCATCCAAAATGAAGGGATGAATGAGGCAAGGGCTGGTCGTGTGCGTCAGATGGGTCAGCTGTTTCAAGAGAATATGCTTCTCATATTTCAATGCAGGCAACTCATAGACAGTTTCCTTATCTTTATGGTGTTACACAGGAATGAATACTCCTTTCCTTTCAGAGGGTTTATCTTTTAGACTCAGCGCCTCTTTCATGATTTAAAGTTTTACAGTAATGAACCCCATTTACCCTTTCAGAGGGTTTTACTTTTTAGAATCAGCACCTTGCATCAACATTAGTTTCACAAATTGCCACCAGAGCTTTGGTAAAACTATTTTGTCATACACACCATTTTTGTTGCAACCCTTAGTATATCACCAAAACACACACACACTCTGTACCTGATTGCAGACTTTGTCAAAACAGTCTATCTGAGGAGCAATTAACCCTTTTTAAAAACAGGAAAGTAGAAGCAGACAATGATTTCCATTTGATTTTAACATAAGATACATCAGGAATAAAAGAAATGTCTGATTAATTAAAACAATATTCTTTTTTTCAGTGTTGCAGTGCACCATATCTATTGCCTGCATTGTTTGAAGAAACTTCTTAAAATTCCACTCTGCATACTATAAAGATATCCACTTTGTACTCACCAATTCAGTTTTGCTTTTTCACTGCAAAGACTCCGCTTATTTGGATTTCTTCTTTCCAATAAAAAGTTCATTTGCATGTCATAAAACTTCCTCAGTAGAATTTCATTGCTAGTCACATGGCAAACACCAATATGCAGAAATGTTACTGAGTTTATATCTGTGCATCTGTATTTTCAAACTGTTTCAGAAGCACGATATAATTGAACTAGATTAATGCTTCACACATTGCTAAGATTGTTGTTAAAACATGCATTCCAGTACACATGCTTTAAATTTTCTAAATTTATTTTTCCTCAGAAAGCCAGTGCAGCAATTTTTCTTTACAGCATCATTGTTTTTGAACATAGACTTTGCACTGCTACAGAGTTTTTCCAACATTATGTATATCAGTTTCTTCTTCACTTTTTAAGCACATCACTTTTCCACACTTTGAATTTACTATCAAGACTTTCTTACATTTTGAGAAATTCCAGAACTTTTCCCAAGTCATTCCTAGGTTCACAGCTCATTTGCTTTAATTACATATTTAAGATGCGGTTAGCTATTTTTTTGCAGTTTGAAAATTCAAACGTCCATTCATTTCCAGCTTTAGTAAGTTCTTTCACGTGTATTCTTCAGGACGTTAGGGCTCAAATATGAAATACTTATTTGTAAAAATAGCTTTTTGGGAATTCCTTCACAGAGGTCCTTAAAATATTAGAGTAAAGAGGGAAATCAATGGGGAAGGGTGAAACGACTTTTTCTTTCACCAGTCATAGTACTAGATAAACTACTCTTCAAGACCCAGATCCTTCTTTCTGAAGCCTTTCAAACCAGGCCAACAAAAATCTACTAAGCAGCAGTACAAAAAGAAGTGAGAAGGGGACTCAGAAAGAAAGGGGATGGACCCCAAGGGTCCTTCCTGCTTAAGTAAAATATATGACTACCGATTGACCTCATCCACTTCTCCCCTTCCATCCCTGGACATCCTCCCAAACCACCAACTCCAACAACCACTAGCCTTTCCAATTCCATTATTTGACTTTCTCAAAAGAGAACTTGTTTGATGATTCAACCAAGTCAAACAGAAACCATGTGTCCCTCCCCTCCATTCCAAGTACGTCTTGTCACAAAAGATGGCTCAGACTTACCAGGGTGTAGTTTCCAAAGATGTCAAAATTCAAGGTATTTAGAACCCTCATTTCAGAATAAAACACATAAACATCAAAGAGACGATGACCCTGACAGAGGCACTGAAAGCACTGAATCAGCCGTGGACTCCAGGAAAAACAGTCATAACAGGCAACAGTACAGTCATGTGTTATGTAAACAAACATGGGGGAATCAGGTCCAACTCCCTATGCATACTAGCCATTATTCTTCATAGTATTTGTGTAGACTAGCCATGATTGCCTGGTAGCTACAAAGCAGCATAATCTCTCCCTTCAGGCAGCATACACTCCATCAGAACAGAACACAGCTGCAGAATCCCTGAACAGATCTAGGACAGACCTTCAAGAATAGATGTTATACCTAGAGGTCTTCCAGGAGACTCTTCACCTGTGGAGAACCCTCAGATAGATCTGTTTGCCTCCATTCACAATACTTGTATATCAGGACCCCTTTCAAACAAGCCTGGAAAACAGATATCTTTTCTTTCCCTTGGACAGGAATGTTACTTTATGTCTTTCACCCTTTCCTTTCATTGTACTTTGTAGTCTTCAAAGATAAAAGATTCTCCATAGATATTTCTGGTAACCGTCTTTTAGCCCAGACAATATTGGATGTTCATATTTTGATCACTGCTGCAATAACCTTAGCTATATATTCATACATTCATAGCTATATGTGTTATATCCTGCATAGGATATAACAGCCAGCCATCTTCCAAAGCTTAAGAGCACCTTCCACATGTCCAAGACCATTAGAAGCTTGAGCAGAGCCAGTCACAAAACAGCAGTCTGTGTCCTATGTCCTTCATTGCTTCCCTGCTGTTGAAGACTGCTCCTCTTGCAGGCTTACAAGAATGGTTAGCTAGTATTTCTCCATTGTTGGGCAGATAAGTTCCCATCGGGGGGAGGGGACTTCTATATTCTAGCTTTTGTGACACAACTTATGTTTTCCTCTGTGAATTAACTATTTTATACTATGAATTTTTATTTTTTTGGACTGACATATGACATCCCTGTTACCTGAAAGTCTGTGATTCTATGTTTTGACTTACTCTTTTGTTGACTAAAATGTATTGGTCATGTTAATATCATGGTATGTCATACATATTAGAGAAAGTACCAAAAATTTGTTTTTTCCCCGACTGGTGAATGTTTGCAGACACAGGTTGTGGGAAACAGTTTTAAAAATAGTGCTAAACCTACTAGCCTGTCACTGAGGATAAAGTATAAACTTTAACCTGGTGACATCAACATAGGAAAAGCCTAACCTAAACTCTATCCATAGACCTTAATGAGTATGACAAGATGCCTGCATAGTGATGTTTGCATTAAAGTCTGTGGAAATAATTTATGGTATCCGTACAGTGATAGCCCTGAGAGAGTACTAAATTTATTTGGGTCATGGGTTAATAAAATATTTATTAAATAAAAGGCCCAAATAAATGAGGAAGGAGAATGATAAAATTGCATCATGACACTTTACTTATCGGATGATGCAATGCAATGCACAAATATTACCGGAACACTTTAAGACTGCTTGTTTATTGGAATGTTTGTGAAGGATAATTTGTTAAAGTATATTTTGGGTGGGAAGTAAGTGTATGCTGTGCTTTTTCATGTGCGTCACTGTGTTTTTTCCTGATTAAAGCACAAATTTTTTGTAATTACCTTTCACTGACTTCTGCTGTCATCGTTACCTGAACTTCTGGCTTCATTCTTGGTTTTACCATGGAACAACTTACTCGTTCCGTTCTTCCTTCCTCTGGCTACAAAAAGAAAAACATTTTTAAACAGCCTTTATCCCTTCAACAAACTCAGATTTGCCTCAGCTACAGATAACTGCCTCTGCTGTGACTATTCCTGGTTCCTCAGACCGTTTATCTTATTTATTGGTTTCTTCTGATGTTGTCCCTTCAGTCACTGTAGACCTAAGGTTAAACATGTCCTTTGTGGCTGTTGAAGTGCTCCTTGTGGACATGGGAGAACCACTCTCTGAGGAAGGTGTGAGGAATGCTTCTGTGCCCAACCAGACTGTGATGCCTGTTCCCTGGGGTATTTTCCTTGGCAGGTGTCAGTCTGTTTCTTGGAAAATTCCTGTTAAAAAGAAAAAGAAAGTTTATCTTCTCCTGTGTCAGTTACTTTAGACAGATATGCTTTATTGGACTTTTCAGGCTTTAGAGCCTTCTCATTCTGTTTTTTTTTCCTGATAAAAGAAATTCTTCATTTGCTGCACATTCCCAAGATTTTCAAGGGAAATTATAGTGAGGGAACAATTTCTGTTTTTTTTTCTTTTCTGATTTCTAATTCTTATTCTGAAAAGAGTAATTCTTTTGGGACTATCTTGGAAGATTTTTTTTCTGAAACCATATCTAGAATGATTGATTTTAAAGTGGGAACATAGTGACATTTTATTTTTTAAATACATATTATGATTTATTACAAGTGGAATTTCCTCAGCCTATTCCTGTTCCTTCTGCACTTTCATCTTTAGAGGATGTTTTATTACAGGATGTAACATTCCTACCCTGCAGCCCCTAAGAAAGCAAAAAGATTGTACAAGGTTCCAGTCTTACAAATGTTTATTTTCTAATACCAAATCTGACCCTGCAGAGATTTCCTTGATAAATGGTACTGCAGCTAACAATTTGGCAAATGCTAATCCCTACCCTTCAAATAAGGATGGGAAAACCTTTGATACGTTTTGGGAAAAATTGTACTCCTCTGACACACTTATTTTTAGAATACTTAGTTGTCAAGCTCACATTTTTATATTTATTTACTTCATTTGAGAACATGAACATTTTAGCCACTTTTCCCTCTTTTGAGGGACAATCTTCTATAAACACACTCATTGCTACTGTTTCTCACTTAACTAAAATTCCTTAAAATGTGTGTATGACTTAGTTGATGCCTCTTCTAGAGCACCTGCTACTGGAACTGTTATGTGAAGACTTGCATAAGTACATTCTGAAAATTTACCAGAGGATGTTAAAGTTCATATTTGGAATTCTCCTTTGGTTATGGAGCTTGTCTTTAAACCACCTTCTGCGGAGGTCCTGAAGATGTTTGATGAGAGAGGGAAACTTATTCAAGGGGTATCTCAGCCTTTCTTCCACTAATTTGCAAAAGGTTTCATACCTACCTCAGGATATTTTTATAAAAGGCAAAATAAACAGAACCAACAAATGCCAGGTAAGCAGATATTCAAAAACAAGGAGGCTCCTAAAAGAAAGAGGAGCTTCCCAGAAGCCAGGACAGTCCAACAAGTCTGAATGAATATCTTCTAATTTTTTCCCACCTTTCATCCCTGGATATCCTTTATATGTTCCCCAAAATCTCACTCTCCATTTCTTTCTTTGACAAAAGACAAATGGGTTCTGAGAGTAATCCATCAGGAGTATATGTGGCAATAGAGTCTTCCTCCTTTTCAGGGGATTCCTCCTCATCCACCACATCAAACTCCTCTTTTTCCTCCTGCCATTCAACATTTGTTGATTGGGGGGGGGGGGGGTAATAGAACCTGCCTCTTATAGAGAAAGGTTTTTATTCACTAATGTTTCTGCTAACAAAGAAAGAAGCCTTATCAAGAACAGTCTTTGATCTTTTCATTTCTAAATCAATTTGTGAACTTTCCAAAGTTCAGAATGCTATTCCTTCATAATCCATTATCACCAATTCCCTATCACAGCTTTTTGTAATTCTAGATTTGAAAGATGCTTATCATTTTATTCTTGTAACATCAAATTTCAATTTTTTTTAGGGTTTTCTGTATCTGGATTACACTATAAGTCTTCTGTATTACTCTTTGGGTTATCCACTGCTCCTATGGTGTTCACAAAATGTCTCCCTCCTACTGATATGATATTGTAGTCTGCAAGATATTCAGATTTTTCATGTTTAGATAGCTTGCTTATCTATGCAGTCTTTTTCAAGATGTCAGTAATCTCTCATATGGGTGAGAGATCTGCTTCACAGACTGAGGTTTCAGGAACATTCAGAAGTTTTGTTTTGACTCCTTACCACTATCACCTGGATACCTCAGTTCAAAGAGCTTTTCTTCTACAAGAAAAAAAGTAGATCTATATTTAGAACTATTCATGAACTTTTCTACTTAGTTCAGGACTTCAGCAAGGGAATTTTTCAGGATACGAGGATTCAGGGCATCTATGATTTCTCATGATTTCTTTAGCCAGACTCAACAGGAGAAATTGGTACATGGAATCTGTATGATCCCAACATCAACACCCCCTGACTTTTCAGATTCTAGTTTTAGGGTTTGTAAAAAGTGGACTGCTTTGGTGGAGAAATCAGCTGTATATGAATCCAGGTCTCTCATTCTCCCTTCCATCTCAGGCACATCTGTAATAATGGACACCTCAGACTTTTCCTGGGAAGTTGTTTCGGGGGAGTGCATAAGTGCAGGGTCTTTGGAACAACACATACAGACCAAAACATATAAACATAAAGGAGATGTTGGCATGTATAAATTCCCTCAAATCTCAATCATCTGTGATCCCCAAGGCCTCTTCAAATAATTACAGACAACATTACAGTGATGTTGTACATAAACAACAGTATTCTAAATCTTACCCTGTTTGCAGCTTAGCCATGGTAGCTTGAGATAAAGCAATTCAGCACAATCTCTCTCTCCAGGCATCCTGTATTCCATCAGAGCAAAACACTGTGGCAGAGAGGCTGAGCAGAACCAGGCCAGACCCTCATGAATGGAAACTGTATCTGGGGCCTTCCAGGATTTGATCCAGATGTGAGGAATACTTCAGGTAGTTGTTTTTTGCTTTCATTTACAACAAGCAACTGACAAAATATTGCTTTAGGCCTCCTTGCAAGCAGGCCTGGAAAACAGATGCATTCTCTTTTTCTTGGACAGAAATGTTTCTGTGTATCTTTCCACACTTTCCACTGATATCCAGAGTTATTTTGAAGATTCAGAAGGACTCTGCAAAGATGATTGCATTGAATCCCTTCTGGTCTAGGCACAGTGGTTATTCATTCTTTTGGAAATGGCCAAGGACAGTTGCCTCAAGCTTCTTCACAGACTGGATCTACTCACACAAGACGGGATTGTTTGATAAACCCCAACCTGAAACAACTTCAACTAACTGCCTGGATGACAGAGTTTTAATACCTTTTAGGTATTTATTTTCTGAGGATGTGCAGTAGGTATTAAAGGAGACAAGGAAACCTGCTATTAGGAAATCATATAAATCATATCATTTTATAGGTGGTGGTAAATCAAAAACCAAGACCCCTTTAAGGTTATTGTTTCTCTGTTTTTACAGTATTTATGTGAGTTATTATCTTCTGACTTTCTTATTTGTCTATTAAGGTTCACTTTCCAGCCATTTCAGCATGTCAGTCCATGGATCCCCCTTTCAGTGCATTCATATGCTAAAATGTTTTTGAAAGGGGTTCTTCATATCCATCCTCTGAGAAAACAGGTTGCTTCTCTGTGGGATCTTACTTTTGTTTTAGAAAAGTTAACTGTCTCCATTTGAACCAGCTCATCAGGCTGATTTGAAGTTCATAATATCTAAATGGTTTTGTGGATTGCTTTGACTTCTGCAAGAATAGGGTCTGATTTGCAAGCTGTCATGGTAGGTCAGTCTTATCTCATTTTTCACAAGGATATGGTTTATTTGAAAACTAATTCTTCATTTATGCCTAAAGTATCAGAGTTTACTTTGAGCCAAACTATACATATCTTTGTTTTCTTTTCAGAACCTAAACATGAGGAAGAAAGGATTCTTCATGCTTTGAATGTCCACAGATAACACTATATGACAGAACAAAAATCCTCAGAAATTCTAACCAGCTATTCATTTCTTACAGAGGTAATAAAAAAGGTCATCATGTATCAAGTCAGATTATTTCCAAATGGTTGTCTCATGCACTGTCATGTTGTTGCTTTCATTATAACAAGTAAATAACAAGACAGGGTGCAGGCACATTCTGCCAGGGCATTGGGTTCATCAAGTGCTTTTTGGAAAGTGGCAGCAACTTGATCCTCTGTATGTACTTTTACAAAGCACTATAAACAAGGTCCTTCTCCCGGTCTAGGACAGGCTTTGTTCAGATGTTCTCCAGAGGCTTCTTGACCCTCATCTCTACTCCTCCCAAACCTTATAAGCTATAGTAGTTTACCCATGTAGCTTAGGCTACTGCAACAGGGATCAGTATGAAGAACACAGTGTAGTTGTATAAGTAGGCTTACTATTACAGCAGATGTTCAAATGATCACTGTTACAGTAGCCACTCCCTCCCTCCTTCCATTCTGCATAATTTTTGTTTGCTGTTGTTACCAGAGTGTGAATATTGATTTTTACCTCCTAGCATTGACCTCTTTTGGGGCTCTAACCTCCTCCTTTCAGTTGGTATGAAAGCTCTTAAGGACTTGACACCCAGACTGTTGGTTTTCCCTGGCTCTATTCGAGTTCCCAGTGGTCTGGGTGTATGGGTGCCCTTAAGTTTTGGAAGCTGGCTGGTTGTTATATCCTGTGAAGGACGTAACCCATATCGCTAACACTGCTACAGCGGTGATCATTTGAACATCTAATGTTGTGATAAGTATACTTACACAACTGTACTTTACCCTTCTCATGCACTTAGCTAGGGACATTTGCCAACAATGTCCACATAGAGTGGACCTACTCACACAGGACAAGGATCTTGTTGTCCAGTCCAACATTCTGAACCTAAACCTGATTGTATAGATGATAGATTTTTAACCTCATTTAGGCACCTGTTTTCAGTGGAAATGCAATAGGTATTAAAGGATGCAAGAACACCTGTTGCTAGGAAACCGTACTTTGCCAAATAGTCAGAGAACGTGTAATAAGTATTAAAGGATGCAAGAATACCTGTTACTAGGCAATCATACTTAGACAAATAGAAGAGATTGTCTAGTTGGTACTATAATAGAGAGCAAGACCCAACCCAAGCAGGGGCTCTGATGGTTCTCCACCACCTGCATAAATTTCTTAAGTTAGATTTCTCTTATACTTCTATCAAAGGGCATCATTAGACCATTTTTGCTTGTCTACAACAAGATTCATCTCAATTTCTTCCTTGTTCCAAGTAAAAGAATTCTTGAGTTAGGGTTTGCATATTAGACCACCTAGGTAGCAAGTGGCTTCATCATGGAATCTTCATTTTATTTTGGAAAAGATGACTCAGTTTTCATTTGAACCTGCAGCTAGCTCTTCCCTTGAGTTTCTTACTTGGATGGCAGTTGATGATTATCTGAATTACAGGCCCTCATGTCTTCTCACCCCTTTTTTGCTTTTTTTTTATAAAGAAAATGGAACTCTTAGAACCAGTCCTTCTTTCATGCCAAAAGTTGCTTTTGAGTTTACCTTGAATGAATCTGTTTGTCTCCGTGATTTCTTTCCTAACCCTAAGAACAGAGGAGAAAGAATTCTGCATGTCCTAGATGCTCACAGGAAACTCAGATACTAGTGGGACAAAACAAAAGATTTCAGAATCTCATACTAATTTCCTTTGAAGGAAAGATAAAAGAGCAACCAGTCTCCAACCAAACTATTTTCAGGTGGCTTTCCCAGGCCATTCAGTTCTATTCTCATCATGGGAAAAGTCCTCCTCAGAATGTCTTGGCATACTTCACTACAGCTGTGACTACTTTTTGGGGCCTTTTGGAAAGGGGTGGACTCTAGAGCTATTCTAGAGACAGCAGCTTGGCTCTCTGTGCATACTTTCAGTAAGCACTACAAAACAGACTCCTTTTTCAGAGGCAGAACAGGACTAGCTAGATCTGCTGTTCAAGGTCTTCCAGAATCAGGTCCTGCTTCCTCCAGCCTTTTACTGGCTAAGCTTTGGCAGTCATCTCATACAGCTTTATGCAACTGTAACAGTGGTCTAATGACAAACATAGTACAGTTGTGTAAGTCAGTTTACCATAACAGCAGATGTTCATGTAGGTCACTGTTGTAGTACCAAGACCCTTCCTTCTGTTCTTTTTCTTCTCCTATGTACCTCCTGGCTGTTTTGGGGTCCCTCTCTCTTTTGCTCCTTTTCTGACATGGCATTGGCTACTTGAAGTATTTCTCAAGAGCTCTAGGTTTCTGATTCCATCCTTCCTTAGGGCAGGAAAGCTCTGATTTTTTGGTGACTGTATGTTCTTTTTATACCACTATGTGCCTGTGCTTTAGTGGACATACGGTATGAGAGGAAGATGCCCAAAAAGATTTAATATACTGGCAGAATATCCAATATCCTTGGCAGGATATGTACAGTATAGCTTTATGTTACTGCAACAGTGATCTATTCAAACATCTACTGTTCTGGTAAATTTACTTACACAGCTGTAATTTTTGTTTTTAAGAGTAGTACATTTTGAAAGTTCTAAAATTGTACTTAACAGTAGTAGCATCCAAAGTTCATTAAATTACTGGCAGACATTGTGAAGCAACCATACTAAGACTTAAATTCAACTAAAAAGTTTTATAAGAAAACATGGCACGTAATTATTAAAGAATGTCCAAATATATTTGTTTGAATGGTATCTTCTGTTTACATGCGTATATTTGAAACAGCATTAGAGATTGGAGTTAATGAAGTTAAATTTAGTAAATGACAAGGAAAACTTCTTTACTTGAAGAAGTTAAAACTACTGTTTTGTATACAGCTACACTCACACCAACACCACCATCTGATGACAAGAAAAATAGGCGACAGAGACCATTGATTCTTGTCCCGAAAGGACCACTCTTAATGGTATGTACCTTTTGTGACCATTGCTGGACTTTATTACATATAGTACACCATTTCAATATCAACAACCAATGCATTGAAAATATTCTCTGAATTTCTCAAAGGGTCCAGTGTACATGACTTGATGTATAGCTAGCCTGTATTTGCTGTGATTACACAGTGAATAATTGTACTCAATGAGATAAACAGAATATTTTTTTTCTAGACTCCAATATTCTAGAAGTTAATGCTCAGCTAAGCCATGTGTTTTGTTGGTATGACCACCTGCTGCATACTGCAAAACTTAAGTCCTTAGTGGACAAGTGCTTCTCCCTGTGATGGCAGTTTTGCCTGGTTGCCTTATGTAGTTACTATTGTGTTCATTAATTTACACTGTATATTAAGCTTGGATTGCTCTCTGCTGCTTCAATGCATTCATGCTTAAAGTTAGTTTTTACCTTTATCAAGTTAAAGATGAGTGAAGTCCTGCTTTGCTATGAAGTGCCATGGGTTTTACACTGTCAAAGGGAGCATGTTTATTGCTTTGCTCAATGACAGTTATTAAGTTTGATCTAATTTGCCAGTGAACTTAAAAAAAGAAGTACAAAAATCTAGCTCACTTTTAGAGCATTTGACTGAGGATAAAAAAAGTCTCTAGTTAAAATGTGGCTGGCATCTGGGTGGTGTGACTTTTTCTGGTGGTACAAGATTAAGGCTATGAGCTGCTAATGAGCTTCATCTTCTAGCCCAGGGTTTGAGTTACTTATTTTCTGTTTGATTATTGTGTAACTGAGCAAGTCGTTTAACCAGACAGTCCTTTCAAGTCTGGAGAAAAGGATGTTTCTGCCTGGTAGATCTACAGTACATAGTTAAAACATGTATTAAATGAAAGTGTGTGGTAGTTAGTACAGAGGATTACGGCTGTGTACTATTAAGTTGTTTCTCTGTAGCCAGGGGTAGAGAGTTTGATTCCTTCCACCTCAGTTTGCTTACTGTATGATTCTGAGCAAACCACATAACCAGACAAGTCTTCTGCTTCCCCTGAAAATGGACATATGCTTTGCAAATAGATATCGACATGTGTTTCTGTTAATGGGATGTGCTCTGCTTAAGAAAACCAGTATGTATAGAATAAACTCAGCTACTACTAAAGTGAGTGCAAATAATACTAAAGATGTGTGTTTTTTTAAATAGAATTGAAAACGTAATGTCTGGGACTGAGGGAAAAAAACAAGCACTAGCATAAACTGCTGCTGCCAAAACGGGCAGTTTACAAGAACATGAGAAATGCGATTATAGAACATGTTTAGCCGCAAAGAGGAAGACCTCATTATTGGCTATTTGCAAATCACTGAACTGGATATAATTACTGCCAGTACAAAACAGTACTTTTTGTGGTAATTACCATTGGCAGCCCATGCATTTCAGCAGTACAAGCATTCCCTCTCATTCACTCTTCCACACATATGCAGACATGGATCCCCTTCTAAATCCTGAAGGCCATAACACGGACGTTCAGAATATCAAGACAAAAATACAGATGATTGACAATCACAAATGGCCAATGTTTTCCAGGGCAAGTAAACATTTGCCCGGCATGTAGAAATATGCCCTTTTCCCCACTGCAGTGTGATCCTGGAGTTGGGGGAGTAGTCACCCACCTAGATGGTTGTTATATAGCCCAGTGTGTGGATGTTAGGTGTTGGACAAGTATGTACTTACCCTGGGAAACATCAGCCTTTCATGAGTTAGTCTTTGGTATTGTCGTCTCGACATTCTTCATGTTGGTGTTATGGGCTCCATGATTTGAAAGGTAATCCTCAGACATTCATATATATATATATATATATATATATATATATATATCTACACACACACACACACACACACACACACACACACACAAAATCACCTATACGTACACATTGACCCAAATACACACTCACTCGCCTGAGACCAAACACACTGCCATGCTCACATGCACACTTACTCACCCCATAACACTACACCTCTGCTTATCTCCCTGATACTTACCTGTAATGCAATGTTTCCTGTTAGACACAATGGGAGAATGTTGCATCTTGGTTGTGTTAATTCACAAAGCTGGCCATGCCAATTTATGCACCAGAGAGATTCACTAGGATGCATTTACAGAGGAAAACACATAGTGTATCAGCATAGCATAGTATACTTCTCCAGAATGCCTCATTAGTATTTTGCATTGCCATAGAGACAGGCTAGCATGGTGATTCAACTGATCTTATAGAATCACCGGGGTGGGCCTATCTGTGAATTGATAAGGGTGTCTATCTGTGATTTTTCTGCCCATTTTTTAACTTTCCATTGGTGGTAGCACTTTCTGAATCCCAGCCAGTATTTTTTTATAGATCAGAAAAGGTTAAATGGGCAAAGTAACAGTAAAAATGTATTTTCTCCAGTTTTCAGTTTTTTATTTGCCTGTAAAGGCATAGTGAGTGTAGGCAAGGATAAAGAAATACAAAGTGAGAAGAAACGTAAAAAGTTACAGTACATCATGTAAACTACATACAAATTCTAGGTTTTGCAGCCATCTGACCCAGAATATTGCTGCGGGCAATTATTAGTGGGTACTGTGTTCTGGTATGGATATTCTGCTTTACAACCTGAATGGTGCAGTTGCATTTCCTTTCATCAAAAAATTTATAAACAATGAACACATTAGTTTTGTAGACCACATTGTGTTTATGAACAATGTTCATTTTAAGCAAATTCATAGTCTGACTTGCCATAAATGCATCAGAGGAGTACAATGCATTAGACTCCATTATTCTTTTTGTACTTTGTGGTCTTTATTTATTTATTTATTATTTGTTAACTGGGAAAGTCCGATTTGGAATGAGCCAATTTTCAGTGGAGGCGTGGGGAGAAAAACACTCCAGATGCATGTCTTTATAACATGGGAGGAAATCCACCCCAACGGAGGGAGGACATGCAGACTCTGCACAAAATGCACCCTCGCCGAGAATTGAACCGAAGAACCTCTTGCTGTAATGTGACAGCAATACCACTGCACCATCCTTATTTCATAGCTTAACAAAAGTTTCTTTTTAAAAGTTACAAGATTTTATGAAATTCGTACGGCCCAGGGAAATGTGTTATACAGTATCATAAACTTGAAAAGACGTGATCTGCTTCTTTTTTCTTAATTCCTAATAGAAATTAATAACAGACCTCTGTCTCCATTTTCTGGGCTGAGAGTATTTTTCCATGTAGAGAGACTACATTTAACAGGGTCATAGCTTGCAGTGAATACTGTAAACAAAGCTGTAGCTAGGGTGAAGTGAAATGGAAGTCTGCTCTGGCTGCAAATAGTTAGAGGGCATGATTATTGCTATAGAAAAGGTACTAATCATTCCCTATAAGTTAATGTTGTAATTGTTGTTTTGTGGCTGGGAAGGAATACCACTTGGTCCTTGAATCTGGAAGCAGTTTGTGTATGTGTGTGTGCATGTTTGTGTGTCTGTGTATATGTGTGTGTGCATGTGTGCCTACGTGTGTGTGTGTGTGTGTGTGTGTGTGTGTGTGTGTGTGTGTGTGTGTGTGTGTGCATGTGTGTGTGTGTTTGTGCATGTGTGTGTACATGTGCTTATGTGCCTAAGTGTGTGTTTTGTGTGTGTGTATTTTTGAAAATAGTATAACTTTTTGTTACAATTTCTGATAGGTGTTTTAGATAGTGTAGGAAAGATAGCACAGAGCTGTTATTTAGAAATATATAATCTTTCATTGCCTGTAATTGTGGTGGATTTTCTTTTTGGTTCTCATATCTCATTGTTTAGTGATTTTTCTTCCGGTTTGGGTGGGTGCCAGTTGTAGAATTGACAATGGTAACAGCTGGCCTAGCTATAGCTCTTAATGTACATAAACCTGCCTTTATGAATCTGTAATGAACATCATAAAAACCCAAATCTCTGAGCTTCTTCTCATACGATATGCTATCTAATCCATGAACTCTGCATGTAAATGCATTTCTGGACTCTTTTGACAGACTAAGGTGTGTATTCTTATAAAAACACAGCATGTTGTTATATTTTAGGAACTGTTGAACCAAGGAGACCCGTGAGGAATCTTGATCTCTTTTCTTATACAAGTTAACTCTGTTAGAGGATAAGACAAATTGCTGATTTCTAGCTGATGTGCCTGTAGAGACTTAGACCTCCACCTGGAGGAATAAAATAACCAACTTCGTTTAAAAAAGCAACCAACTTAGTTTTGAAAAAAAATATTCAGTGGATAAATAAGCGTTCTTGCTCAGTAGAATTAATGACAGTGTGTTGTTGTTGTTGTTCTTCTTTCGGCTTTTCTCGGTTAGGGGTCGCCACAGCAGAACTCTGGTCCGCTAATGATCGGCAGTAGATTTTTACGGTGCCGCGGTGCCAGCTCGACGCCCAACCTTCAACGAAGGCATGCCCATTCAAGCATGTCTTTCAAGCACCACTCGACCGCGGGGAAGACATGCAGACTCCACACAGAAGGCACTCCAGCTGAGAATCGAATGGGAAAGCCTCTTACTGTGAGGCGACAATGCTACCGCTGCACCACCGCGGCATTAAGTCCAGAATTAATGACAGTGTGTATTCAATTAAATTGAAAATTTAAAACATTGAAAGGAAACTAATAGATCACAAATGGTTTGAACAGTGACCTATCAAAAATTAAAAAAAAAATTGATTTTGTGGGGCGGGGGCATTCAAGCATCCCAGGACCCACCACACTCCTCTCTAATTAAATTTTATATATATATATATATATATATATATATATATATATATATATATATATATATACCAACTCTGAGACTGCACTACACTGAGGGTGCAGGCAAAATCCCTGATCTCCACTCGCCACTGTAGTGAGAGCTCAAACAGCAAAAAGAAGCAGGTAGTTTTGATCAGCTGATTTTGGATCAGCTATCTGGCTTTTTTTCCCTGTCTGACAAGTTATCTTTCAATGAGCAGAATGTAATCTTAATGGCAATATGTTTGCTTGACTGGAGTTTATAAGGGTTTGGAAAAGGGGAGGGCTTGGTACAGCTGAGTGAGGTGGCCTTTTTGGATTGGTAGTATATTAAAGGTCATAGTAAGCACATTGTTAGTCTTCCTCATAATGTAAGTTACATTCTCAACAAAATTTACAGTCTTATTAGAAGTGGTCCCAGCTCTTTGTATGAATTTACTATTTTAAGTTTTCAGTGCCACAAAAAGTGGGTCTGAGAACTTTTGGGGCCGAACACATCAATGTAATATTTTCATTGTTGAGGTTATCGTGGTTGACTCATATTAGCTACACAGTGAAGAAAGCACAACAATGTTTGCACTTCCTCAGAAACTGAGGAAGGCAAACGTGTCTTAGTCCATCTTCAAAGCCTTCTACAGGGGGACCATTGAGAGCATCATCTCAAATAGCATCATAGTTTGGTTTGGTAACTGCAAAGCTTCTGACAGTGAAACCCTCCTGAGGGTAGTGAGGACAGCAGAAAAAGTCATTGGTTCCTCTCTCTCATCCATGGATGATCTGCATGAGACACAAAGTGTGAGAAGGGGTAGGAAGATAATCGACGGTCCCACTCACCCTGCCCATGGCATGTACTTCCACCTTTCCTTGGGTAGGCAGTATTGCAGCTTACACTGCAAAACATCTAGACTGAACAGAAGCTTCTTCCCTTTATCCATAAGGTTGCTGAACTTGAATGCCAGGCATGACAGCAAATAATCAGATCAATATACCACTTGCTGTGAAATATCAACTATAGCAATCACTCTGGCAAATTGCTTCAGTAACTGGGACAGGTAGCCTTATTTCTTATGCAATTACTTCCTGAATGTGCAATAGTCAGGAGTGAGTCACCACCCCATATATGTGCAATGTGAACATCAGAATATATCATACTACATGTGATGAAGTGCAATATTCTAAGCAATCACAATGTGAAGTCATCGACTTTTCATACGTGCTAGTATAATACTAATGTCTTCCTGTCCAATTATGGTAATTTGTGTTGTTAATATTTTAATTATTACTGTATGTGCATTAGTCTTGCTGTCATTCAAACTATGTGTTCATTGTTATGTCTTGCACAGGGACCAAAGCAATGTAATTTCATTCAGCTTGCACTGCTGTGTACATCTGATCAACAGCAAAATTTACTTTGTCTTTGACTTTAGGAATGGTATTAATGTACCACTTGGAAGACTTGTTAATGGAGTACAAAAGTACTTCACTATCTCCCAGCTCTGTGATAGCTCCTGCCTAACAAATATTACTGTTTTTATATAGCCATTAATTTGACTCAGATACTTTTGGAAAAAATATTAAATAACAGAGGGCCTAGCAGTAAACTGTTGGACATAACAATGGCTATTACTTTCAGTTTTTTGGAAGAATGACCTTTAATGGAGGTCATCGATGTTCATGTAAATAGTCAGATATTAAACCGATTAATTACATAAGTAATACTATTACTGCGGTGGTGGTGCTGTGGTAGCATTGTCACCTCACAGTAAGACGTTGTCCTGTTCGATTCTCAGCTAGAGCGTCTTCTGTGTGGAGACATGTGTGAATGGGCGTACCTTCGTTGAAGGTTGTGCGTCAGGGCCGGCAACTTGGCATGTAAAAATCTACTGCCAATCATTAGCGGACCGGAGTTCCACTGTGGCGACCCCTGACTGGGAAAAGCTGAAAGACACAAAAAATTACATAAGTAATACTACCAATGCACAATACATGCTAGCACACAAACAGCACTAGATATATCCTCTTACCTAACCCTTAGTCTAACCCTAACCCCCAACACACACACACACACACACACACACACACACACACACACACACACACACACACACACACACACACACTTCTAATAGAAAGCCACTTACCTGTTTTGGTAAACGCTCACTTGGAAAAAAAAGAGATGCTTCATTAATTGGACATTCACATATTCAAAAGAACAATTCTTTCTAAAGAAGAAATTAATGTTTGACGAAATAAAAATAACCCATTATTTTATATGTTGATTCATCATATTAAGCCTAATGATGCACAGAGTTTGTGTGCTGTTCCTGAATTTGTTTTTGTTGTTTAATAAAGTTTTGGAAAAAAACCCAGAAATGACTGTGTCATATAATGAATTTTAGAAAATTGATGCTTAAAATAAGAAACTATCAAAAAATAAACAAAACAAAATGAGCAAGACTCCCATATTAATTCTAATTTCCCATTCTGGGTAAAAGACTGAACATTCTAGTAAAATTGTGATAAAATCACACCATTACTTATTAAAGCCATGGATCTTTTTGTCTGAGCAGAAAACTAGATGCAATGACTGCAAAGGTTTGGTGCATGTGTGCACGCGTGTGTGTGTATGTGTGCTTTAACTGAAATCTTACAAAAAGGTAAAGAAACACAAGTAGCCACTTTTTTCTCCTTGCTCAAGATGTTGTTGTCTTTCAGCTTTTCCCAGTTAGGGGTCGCCACAACAGAACTCCGGTCCTCTAATGATTGGCAGTAGATTTTGACGAACGCCGAGGTGCCAGCTCAACGTTCAACCTTCAACGAAGGCACGCCCATTTACACATGTCTTTCGAACGCCCACCCAACCGCGGGGAGGACATGCAGACTCCACACAGAAGGCACTCCCCGCACTCCAGCTGAGAATCGAACGGGAGAACCTCTTGCTGTGAGGCAACAACGCTACCGCTACACTACTGCGGATGTATTTAACATATTTAATCTTGCTAAGAAGAAAAAAATGACTTAGCAGTCACAAAAGGCAGATTCAAACAGTACTGTGACCCAAAAAATGTGCCATATAGTCATTTATATTTTAGTAGTAAACAAGGCTACAAGAATCAGCTGATGCATATGCAACTGAATTAACTAAGGAATGCAACTGAAGGATATTAATTCAAAGACAGAATTGTTTGTAGCTTTATAAAAACTTCTGATTGTAACAGATTTAACACTAGACTGAGCCATAAATATGTACAGAGAAAATTAATTAACAAGTATACAAATGAGAGAACTTGCAGAATAAATGGATGCATGTAAGATTAAATCTGAGAGATAAAATGGAGCTAAGAGTCTGTTGGTGCGTACAATAATGTACAGAAAATGCATGGCAATGAGAAAGAGTGACAGGATAAAAGGTTATGATTGTGCAGATGAAAATAAAAGAGAATTCCCCCATGTTGCTCAAGGTGTGGTTACAAGTATAACGACAAAGGTTGCCCTATACTACATAAAGACACAGAAAAGCACAGTTTATTGAATAATTTCTTAAAAATATGCAAAATAAAGAATAAGAAAGAAAACAGGCAGAAAATGTTTTGCAAGAAACTGATTTAAATAGAAGTTCAGATAGTATAGTTCCAGAGCATGAATTGTTTGTGAATGTCCTACACACAGGCATGTAACCTCAAAAACGGAGAAATGTACATGAATGTTGCCAGAATCCTTGGATCAAGAAATAGTGCATTACTGGCAAAGGTGTTTAAATTTAAGCTTGGTAATGGTGCAGAATATAATATCTTGACAGAAGTACATCTAGAGATTTGGGCCTGCAAGTCACAGAAAAAGCGTGAAATATGTATTATTGACTTTTTTCTACACAAATAGAAAGGACAAATAGTGCTCTACTGTCTACAGAACTGGAACTTCAAATCGTTTATTTCAAACTGTTAGACTGTAGCAGCCCAATGCACTGAGAAGAGTGACTCCCCAACAGCTGAGTATGATTCTTCTTTCAGCTTTTTCCCAGTTAGGGGTCACCACAGCGGATCACCTATCTGCTCATGATTGGCAGTGGAGTTTTATGGTGCCAAGTTGCCAGCCTAGCACCCAACCTTCCATGGGAGATGCACAGATGCATGCACTCATGCTCAGGGTCAATTTAGAGTGTCCAATGCACCTATAGCATGTCTTTAGGATGTGGGAGGAAACCGGAGCACCCAGAGGAAACCCACACAACCACAGGGAGGACATGCAGACTCCACACAGAAGGCACCCAACAGCTGAGCATGATTAAATAGGTATATGCCATTTCAATGAAAATCACTTCTGTCACAACCAGTTCTGATGAAAAAAAAAAGTTTGACAATGCAGTCTATCAAACCAGTATTAAAAAGGAGATACAGCATTTTTCTACTACAATGCAATCTCAGTGTGTCAAGAGGCAGTATGCAGTCAGGGAAAGGAGACATTCATTCAGTTTTGAAGCCAAGCTGTCCCACATTCATATGGAGCATAATTCATATGTCTGTGTTGTGCAGGACATAATTTAAGCATTTGTAAAGCAATAATTCACATGTTCATGAAGTGAACACTTTGCAAAATCAAGAACAGTCATAAGGTAATTTAATGCAAACTTGCAAGGCTGTAATGAGAAATTTGGTGCACACAGCACAGTAAATGCTGATGTAAACCAAAGCAACCTGCCAGATGTTATGCTGACAGTTTCTGGAAGTTATGTTGATTTGATTACTGCTCTTGGTTATATTGCTGGTCAGTATGATATAAAGTTAAATTCTGAGATTTCCCCAGGTATATATGCAGCAAGAAGAGCTCTGGTTTTATTAAGACAGACAAATGAAGAAGAACTGATGGCACTGGGGCATATGGGTATGACAGCAGGACAAACATCTAGTTCCATGGGTGAATCATATGCTTTCTGTCGTTAAACAAGACAAGATTAGAATCTGCATAGATCCCCAAAATCTGAACAAAACAATGCTAAGGACTATCCACTTAAGACTGTTCAACAGTTTATTAACATGATGACAAGAGTTAAATATTTGTCAGTGCTTGATGCTAACTAGGGCTTCTGGAATCAAACTTTATCCAGACACTTCAAAGCTGTGTACATTCAACACACCACTGGGAAGATACAAATTCTTAAGAATGCCATTTTATATTTCTTCACAAGAGGTCTTTCAAAAGCTATTGCACAAATTATTGAGGTACTGGAAAGTGTTTTAAACCTTACTGATGATGTTATAGTTTGGAGGGAAACCAAAATATAGCATAATGAAACACTAAGAAAGTTGTCAGAAAGGCTGACACAAAATAATGTCAAACTGAGCAGCAAAAACGGCAAGATATGTGTATCTAATATTTGGAACATGTCCTGACCAACCAGAGCCAGGGAAAGTAAGTGCAATAGTCCAATTGGAAAAGACCAGCAAACAAACAAGCATTGCTGTGATTTCTTGGTGTGGTTCAGCACTTATCCGAATTTATTCCAAACTCGTTAATGTCTATGCCTCTGAGAAGATTGTTTGAGAAAGTCGTCACAGAGTGGCATTGGGAGCAGGAACAAATGAAACATTTCACATTGCTAAAGAAGTTAGTGAGGAAAAGTCTCTAATAATTTGTTATTATGATGTGACAAAGCTGATGTGCTGCAGATAGATGTCATTAAGTCTTTTATACGAGCAGAGCCATTGTAAAAGGGTCAACAAGTCTCCCCCAGATGTTCTTCATTAGGGTACTTTTGCAGTATCCCTGGCTTATGGAATGTATTCTGACCAGGCACCTTCATCTTGCTTTGTGCATCTGGCTATGACCTTTGCACAAGACTGTGTGATACTGCTTTTAGGATGTAGGGGTGTAAAAATCCTCAGAACTGTCTTACTGCCAGTCCATGAATGAAGACTTTATCTACATTGTGGTCTGTCATCCATAAAATTGGCTCCACCTACAGTCATTAATGGGCAGTTAAGTACCCTGTTGGGGCCATTCTTTATCTTTAAAAAATTGTAGACTCTGTACTTTTCATGTCAACAAAGATGGGGAAATGTGATTGTGGTTGACAAATTGCTCAATGGTTAAATGGTATAGAAAACAAACTCAGAACCTGGAAAGGCCTTCAAAGAGCTTGCCACTAGTATATATTAGACTGAACACTCTATCCTCCATAAAATTATTCAAACCCTGTTTAACAAGGGAAATAGAATCAAGCTTTCTAATTCTAAGTGGGGTATAGTTCTACCCTCTGCCAGCACTAAGGTGAAAAGACTTCTGTAGCACTTTTTTTTACACTTATTTTCACAGGATAGTTATTTCTAGTAGCTCCATAATGACTTAACTTATTTATCCACACAATAACACCATAGCTTTTATTAAGTAAATTTATAGATTATAGCAATTAAGTCACCCTTATCAATCTATATTTAATAGAAAATAGTATTAACACCTTTGGCCTATTGCTGTAACTCATATTTCTTAAACCTCTAATTCGATGGGTAGAATACTTATGTACTCTTTCCACTTTATACAACTGTGAACTATTATACATAAAAACAGATGCACCAGATTCCATTACTGGCTGTATAACTGCTTTATAAATTGTAATTTTAACATCCTTATCCTACTCATAACTTTTCTCAACAGTTTTCTAATCTTATAATAACACAATCTGATAGTTTCCATTTGGTTTGACTCAATATCCCTTATAAAGAGAAACATTTTCCTTGTCGCATGTGTTAAAACCTTGAGTATAATTATAGAAATTGTTCCAGCAGTCAGTCCTTTGTACTAAAGACCATTCATAGTCATCTCAGTTGTTTCAAACTTTACATCAAGAATAAATTATTTCAAGCTTTGGCTCAAACTGTGTTCGCTTCTGAGTTGTCAACCTTCGACATCACCTTTCAGCCTAAAAAGAATAGTAAAAAGTTAAAAGATTAGAGCAAATAACAAGAGAAGTTTGCTTCTTTTAGTAAACTGGACTGTGATGTCTTCACTAAGGCATTCGATCAGCCCTCAGAGCATCTGACTGTTGTACCTGTTCCTGTGGTTGGAACTCCTTGGGATGCTGATGTGCCACAGGGTACTACGGAATCAGCAAACCAGATGTGAAGTGCCAGGTAGTGTTATGGAGGTATGTCTGCCTTCTTCTACTCCTCATACTATTTCTTTCGAAACTCCTAAGAAAATCAGACAAAAAAAAAATTCTCCAACAGCTACTCCAGCTTGTTCCCTTGGGGACCCTGAGGTACCCTGAAGAGGAAAGGTTCAAGTTCTGTCAAGGGTTTTTTAAAGCCCTTATAACTTTGTAGCACCCATATTTTGCCTCTTCTTTCTACTCCTAAAAAAGAAAGAGGGGCTCCTTCTCTGAGGAAGAACTTTCTTCTGATTCAGAGTCTGAGAGCCTGGATTAGTCATCCCAAATACACTTCTCTGTGGGTTTTGAATCTGAGGAGGATGTCAGTAAGTCTTCTGATTCTCATCAGAGGTCACTTTTTTCAACTTCATTTGGAAAATGATTGAACATTTTGAGTGGAAGGCAAGCAAACATCTGATTTCCAAAAAAGTTATCATGACCTTATGCATATAGAGAGATTTAAACTTGTTGGTATCCCACATGCTCCAGAAACTCTGGGGAATACTGTTTTGCCAACATTTCTGATTCCTGAATTCCAACTCCCTCCCTCAAAGATGCAAGACCAGTTTTATAAGGTACTCATAAGTACTTATACAAAAATCCTACTTCAGATCCTGGTGTTATTTTTGAGGAATTTGAAAATATCTCTAAACTGCCTCCTTCTACTAATGCTTTACCCATTAACAAAGGTAGCAGAGCCATGGACAGATTTGACAAAAAAGTTTACACATTTGCCACTTTGTCCTTTTGTGCCATTAACTATCAAAGATATATGACCGGATATATACTTTCCATTTTGGATAATATGGCAAAAGTGATTTCTAACATTTCAGACTCAGACACCAAGTCTTCCTTACGGGATTTCCTCAGCTCCACCTCCCAAGTTATAGGCATGCCACTAAATGTGGTTATAACTTTGCTGATGCTTCCTCCAGGGCCGCTGCCACTGGCTTAGTTTATAGAAGATGTGCTTGGCTCAGGATGCACTCTCTCCCCGATTATGACAAAGCCAAACTGCTTAATGCTCAGATTTTTCAAACACTAACTCCATAATTCAAACAGTCCCACTAGTAATAGGATCAGAGATCAAAATCTGCATCATCAAATAAATAAAATATGGTAGAGAGATAGATTCACCACACAATACCTTCCCCAACTATGAAAAAGATTTCCACTGCAAATTAACCAGCACAATACATTATCCTCATACAAATAGGAACTTGATGTCTGGATGGGGAGTCACAAATTTGCCCCTGGCTTGACTGGCTTAGGAGGTAGGGTTTAAGGATGGGCATGGCTAAGGCGTAACTGGCCACAAGGCTCAGTCACCCTGTATTTCTTGGGATCCTATGATCCTAAAAAGGGTAGCATTATACAAGACTTTAAAAATTCTTCCCTTTCCCTGTTTCTAAATTTCAGAGGAACTATCCATACAAACCTAACCATTTCTTCACAAATCCCCGAAGCCTCCTTAGTAAAGAGGTGAGAAATTCCAATAATAAAAAGAAATGGCAAAACAAATCAAGATCTGAATTTAAATGATTCAAGAAATCCCTTTCTGATAAAAACACTAATTTCTGACTATCTTCTTCATCCCTCCCCCCACCCTGCACCACAGCCATCCCCTTCCCAGAATGGCAGCAATACTTTCTCTTTCCCTTCTCTTTTGGAAAGCAATAACCACAGATTGTTGGGTTTTGGGCATAATTGAAATGGATAAACTTCAGTGGAATTCTCCAATATTTTCAGAAATTTCTCAAGTCTCCTCAGATCAACAACCTTTTGTTTTAGAAATTCTTTTAGATCTAATTATTTAGGGAGTAATAGAACATGTTCTCCCCTCTCTAATAGGGAAATGATTTTACTGTTTCTCAGAAAAGAGGCACTATGGAGACCAATTCTGGATTTGTCCTATTTCAACAGTTTTCTAAAAGTTCCAAGATTCAAGATGCTAACCCTCCAAAGCCTTTCCCCTTATCTTCCCTTAAATAGTTCTGGTTACTTTGGTTCTAAAATGCATCGACCTGCATATCACTTTCAGTTCACTTTGTCTTTTGGTTTATCTACTGCTCCAAGAGTTTTTTTTCAAAATACATATCTCCTGTCATGGCTTTTCCAGACACCAATATCTATCCCTGCTTTGAAAATTGCTTGATTCAGGCCACTTCAATACAAATATTCTCCAGTACTTAAATTTTACAGCCAACCTTTAGGACTTACTCTGAACATCAAGAAGTATTCCCCAGAACCCCCACAGTCCCTGATGCTTCTAGGATATCTGCTGGATACCGCCATCATGTTCACTTTTCTTTGTCTAGACAAGACTCATTTTCTAAGAACTTGCTTCCTATACCTCTCAAGTATTTATATGACTTCAGCAAGAGTGATTTTGAGAGCCCTCTGTTTCATGGAATCTACAATCCAAATGATTCCACATGCCAGACTTCACATAAGGAAAATTCAGTGGTACCTCCAATCAAATTGCACTCAACAGTATTGTCTCGTGTCTTTCTCAGTCCCTTTCTTCTACTTCAATGAAAAAAGAACTGCTTTGATAGATCAATCAGGTAGTAGTTAATATAAGAATTCCTTTTCTTGTCCAACTCCCCTGAAAATATGGCAACCAATGTTGCACATTTGCATCGTGTGGGGAGGGCTGTTTAAAATGATGTCAAAGTCCAGGGAGTCTGGTCCAGTCAAAACAGAGCAAGTGCATAAACATCAAAGATATGAAGGTATTGATCTTCAGCCTTCAAACTCTTCATCATATATGGAATCCAGGACCCCTTCAAATTCTTACTGACAATACCACAGTCACGTAGTATATTAGTAACAGGAATAAACAAAGTCCTCTCCCCTCTGCAGACATGCTATGATGGTCTGGGAGCTAGCAATTAATAAAACATCTTTCTCCAGGTTGTATAATCCAGTCTGGCTTAGGACTACTTGAGCAGATCCAAAGCAGGCAGTCACAAATGGATGCTGAACCAAGAGGTCTTTATCACACTGTTCACTGGTGAGAAACTTCTCGGATAGATCTTTCTTATCTCCAAACAAACTACTCAGACTTTTTTGCATCAGAGTCCCTTGCAAAAAAGTGTATAGAATGGCTGCCTTCTCTTTAGCTTGGAAAGGGAAATTCCTGTATGCCATTCCTACCTTTTCACTCATTCCAAAAATCCTTCTGAAGATTCAGAAAGACAATCCAAAGATGTTGTTGGTGATCCTTTTTGGTCCAGACAGCAGTGGTTCTTCCTTCCTTCCTTTCCACCTAACCAAGTGCAGTCACTACAAGTTGTCTCACAGGATGGATTTGCTCTCACAGGGAAAGGGCTCTGTCATTCACTCATACTTCAGTAATGTGAACCTCACTCCTTCACTCCTTGGGTGATAGGCTTTTGATTCTTTTCAGATTAATTTATTCAGAGGACATACTACAAGTGCTGAAGAAGGTGAGAAAACCTGCAACAAGAACATCTTATATTTCCAAATGGAAAATATTTTCTATGTGGTGCTGCACTAGAAGATAGGCTCCATCCAATGTGAAGGTCCCCATGATCCTCAGTTATTTGTATGAACTGCTCAATTCAGATCTAGCATACACTTTTATTAGTGTGTATTTGTTATCTAGTTCAGCTTGTCTGCCTATTGCTTTACCTCTTTATTTACATTATGAGGGCAAATAGTTTCTAAAAGGCAATCAGATCCCCTAGGAAATCAGTTCCTCCTCCTCCTTAGGACCTGAATTATGTTATTTAAAAATTCAAATTCTTAAAATTTTTTTTTAACTTTTGGACTGTTTTATTGGTGGCTATAACCTCTGCTAAAGGGATTTCTGAGTTGCAGGCTCTCATGTATTCTCCTCCTTTCTTAGTCTTTCATAAAGACAGGATTAGTCTCAGAGATAACCTTTTTATGCCTTCTTTCTCAACCCCAAAATGAAGGAATGAGAGTCCTGTATTTATTGGATGTCCACAGAAAGCTGAGGTTCTATCTAGAAAAGGCAAAGATTATTAGAAAATCTGACCAATTTGTTATCTCTTCTAAAGGAAAGTAGTTGTCTTCCAATCTCTAAGCAGACCACTCCCAGCTGGTTATTCTTCCCATTTCTTTCTGTTATTACTTCTACGGCAGATCACATCAGAGGCAACTGAAAGCTCATTATATCACAGCTGTGGAGTCTTCTGGATCAACCTTCAAGAGCTTTAATTCTAAGTCCATTCTAGAGGCAGCCACCTGATCTTGTGTTCACATTTTCAGAAAATACAAGAAAATAGATGCCTTTTCCAATACCATAACAGGTTTTGGCATAAATGTTCTTCGAGGTTTGCTGCACTCCAGTGCATTAGCCTCTACCCTTCCTCCTAAAAATGTTTGGGAATCATCCCATAAGTCAGGAACATTGCAACAGTGATCTAATGACGAACATAATACAGTTATGTAAGATCTTACCGTAACAACAGATGTTCAAAAAGATCACTGTTGAGTATATGCACCTACCCTCCTTTCTCTTCCTTTCTTTTTTTCTCCTTTACTCTTGGCCAAGATAGACCCCTCCCCTTTGTTTTCTACCCTTGCTTTCTTATATTTTATGACAGTGTCTGTCTTCTTGAGCATTGCCTCAATCCTTCTATCCAGGGCAAGATAGCTCCGTGGAATTTTTTGCGCCCATACCTTCCTTAAATACTAGTAATAACACATAATCTCATGCATAGGTGGTAGGTTGGACATATAGCTTGAAAAAAGGCCTAACCTTTTGTAGCCTGGCCAGAATATCCTTGGTGAAATACATCCAACTTAGGAATACTGCAACAGCAATGTATTTGAATATTTACTGTTATGGTAAGGTCTTATATAGCTCTACTTTCCAGAGCATTTATTGAGGCACAAACAATATATTCTCAAATTGAAACAGAACGTTTAGATGTATATGACTGTGAGAAGTTCTATGAGTATGTGTACAGGAGAAAGTCTAATTTCAGAACCATAATAAGCCATTACAAAGTACTTTCTGAAACCTCTACATAAATTACCATTACAATGAGCAGAGCCTATGTAATTCCCTATCTCCTGATATCTGATGGCTGAGAGAGTTTGTGATGTAACTGAAACAGATATTCAGTTGCCGACAAACATGGTAATGTCAGGATGGTGAGACAAAAAGAAATGGATACTAGTGCATATATAAATATAGTGATGAGATTAAATATGTGCAAGGTCTGCTTTTTAAATCAAAGATAATAATTCTGCTTAATCAACGTCAAGATAACATGCTTGAGATAGTCCACAAATCACTTGTTGGAAAAAAGAGCACATAATATATTCATAAGTTCATAGGTAGGTACTAGGCTATCGGCCCAAGGGCCTTTGTAAGCCTAGCCATCAAGGTACCATAGCTTAAGCTCATTGACCTGGAATGTTTTATCAGATCAAAATGGTAAAGAATTGTCATGCATGCAACATGTATCAGAAAATAATGTGAAATACGAGATAATACCATTTGAAATCCTGAGAGGCCATGTACCAAACATTTGCAATTCACTTGTTTTATTTTAAAGACTCACATTATCTAATTTGTGTGGTTTAGTGAAGTATCCAGAAGTGATTAAAATGAGAGATGACTTATCTGATTTAGTCTTAATGTTACTCCAAGCAATACTTTCCAGACATGGGATTCCTAATATCCTTATCTCAGATAATGGTCCTCAGTCTGTGAGTGAAGAGTTTCACAAATGTTTACAACAATTAAACATATTACTATCAGTCTGAGATATTCACAGTCCAATAGTCCCATGGAATGAGCAATTTAGACTGTTCAAAGCTGCGGTGGTACGGCGGTAGCGTTGTTACCTCACAGCAAGAGGTTCTCCCGTTTGATTCTCGGCTTGGCTTGGGAATGCCTTCTGTGTGGAGTCTGCATGTCCTTCCCGCGGTTGGGTAGCGTTTGAAAGACATGCGTGCATAAATGGGCGTGCCTTCATTAAAGGTTGGGTGTCGAGCTGGCACCTCGGCATTTTGTAAAAATCTACTGCCAATCATTAGTGGACCAGAGTTCCGCTGTGGCGACCCCTTACCGGGAAAAAGCTGAAAAGACAAACAAGAGCATCACGAAAATGTGAGTTGCTAGTACAGACTAGGTCTATTATCTAGTTCTACTAAGGTGGTGAATCACTCTTTTGCAACTTGTTGGGCTTATCTCCTTCACAGCTACTGATGCAGAGAAGACACAGGAAAAAATTGACAGTGTCATGAGTGCTTTTAAAACCTTTATCAAGTAGAAAGAAAATTTGTCAAAATGTTAAGCAAAGACAAAAAGTCACCTTTTTATCTTGTTTTTTCCCTTGCTTGCCAGTAGTCAGTTCTACTGCACAACAGCTCCATCTTTTCACTGGTGGGAAGTTTACCAGTCATTGTAGCTCATCAACAATGCAGCCATCAGGTGTTTTGTGATATCTGGCCCTACCCCTCCTCTTGGTGGATATGATGTGATATATGGCCCTACCCCTCCTCTTGGTGGATATGATGTGATATAATCCCTACCCCTTCTCTTGGTGGATATGATGTGATATCTGGCCCTACCCCTCTTTTTGGTGGATATGATGTGATATATGGCACTACCCCTACTCTTGGTGGATATGATGTGATATAAGGCCTACCCCTTCTCTTGGTGGATAGGATGTGATATATGGCCCTACCCCTCTTTTTGGTGGATATGATGTGCTATATGACCCTACTCCCTCCTCTTGGTAGATACAATGTGATATAAGGCCTACCCCTTCTCTTGGTGAATATGATGCGATATATGGCCCTATCCCTCTTTTTGGTGGATATGATGTAATGTATGGCCCTACCCCTCCTCCTGGTGGATACGATGTGATATAAGGCCTACCCTTTCTCTTGGTGGATAGGATGTGATAAACAGCCCTATCCCTCCTCTGGGTGGATATGAGTGTGCTTGCAGGTGGGAGAGTATTCTTTTCCTTCCCTTGACAATGCCTGTTCCTACATATACTTCATGAAGACTGCCCTGTACACAGCTTGGCAAGGACACGGGCACATTCTGACTACCACTGGCTGAAAGATTCCTTTCCTCTAAATGGTGTCTGCACTGCAGCAAGTCCAGACGAACACACCCAACTGACTTTGGCCAGGATGGGTCAGTCAGCAGTGACTTCTCATTCCCAGTCTCCCTTGCCTGGATTCTCCAATACACTATGTGTCTGTTAAATCTCTGTCTATGTCTCTGTCTATGTCTCTGATAAATAATATGATATATAATATATTATTTTAAAATTAAATCTAAAGAGGGGAATGTAGTATATATAAATAGTGCCTCTCTTTAAATATACATAATGCTAGTGCATGCAGTATGTCACATTGCTTCTTTGTCCAAGCAATTATTTGCCATGTCAGTAAAGTATTCAGATATATTTATTTCACTCTGTCTTGTGTATCTTTATTATGTTACTTGCAACAGTTAGTGGCAGCAGAGGAAGAAACTCACACAAACATTTCAGCTAATGTCACAGTTTGCTTTTGGGGGATATATTCATATCTTCAGTTTACCTCTATACCAGGGATCCTAATAAGGTTCATCATTTGATTACTGCTGCGGTAAACTTAGCTATATGGGTTATCTCCTTCTAACAGTAAAACCAGCTATCCAGCTTCCAGTGTTTAAGGGCACCTTTCACATGCCCAAACTGTTAATCAGCTTGAGCAGATCTGAAGAAAAAGACTGGTCTGGGTATCAAGCCCTTCAGAGCTTTCCTGACACTGAAGAGTACTTCTCTTGCTGGCTTTCAAGGGTAGATGGTCAGCGAATGCTTCTCCATCACTGAGCGGATAAATACCTTTAATGTAAAAAAAGCTTCCACATCTTATTTTTTTCCACAAAGTACTACATTTATGATGGGGGAAATGTTTTTATAGATTGTTATTTGAACTTTAGTTACTTTTTACTTTGAGTGTTACTTTTAACTTTTGAGGAAAAAAGTTTTTAAACTAGTTTTTCCTATTAAAAGTCATGTTAAATTACTTTTGGGACCTGGGGTGAGTGTTTGAAGTCTTATTTTTGGTGGAAAGATCCACTTTTTTAATTTCACTGACTACTTGCTGCCAGGGTTCCCTAGGATCCAATCATCTTTTTTTTCTTTTTGGCTTTACCATGGAACAGCCTCCCTGTTCCTCAGTACTTCCTTCTTCCAGCCACAAAAAAGAAAAAAAAAAATCCAAGAAATGTTTGCCCCTTCTTTAGACTCAGCCACATAAGAGTGACTCTGCTGTGGCCAATTCTGAGCCTTTAGACCATTCATATTAGTCCCTACAACCACCATGGATGAGGGATTAGACATGTCCTTTGCAGCTGTTGGAGTACCCTTGGCAGAAAAGGGAGAGCCATACTTGCTGGTCTTGGAATAAGGTATAGGGATCAACTCTCTGCCTAACCAAATAGGGATGCCTGTCCCTAGGGAGGTTATTAATGTCAAACGTAGGTCTGCATATTTAGAAACTCCTATCAATAGATGTACACATTTAGACATTTATCTTCACATACATACATACAAGTATTTTAAGCACAGGCATTAATGCCCTTTTGGGGTGCCAATATACCAAAACAGTTGTCCCCATAATAAGTGTCCAGGCTGCTCTTAAAAATATCTAAACTAATACTTGCTTTAATGTAATTTGGTAGTCTGTTCCATGCATCAGCTACTCTGTCAGAAAACTAATTACTACACTTCTCATTCATATACAATATTCTACATAGGTTGTCTGATGATTCTCTAGTACTTTTTGATAACCCCAAACATTCTCAGAGGTAGTTATTTCTAAATGCCCTATATACCTAAAAAAGATCTCCTCTTAGATATCTGTAAGAGACACTGTACAAGTTCAAATATTTTAGTCTTTCATAATAACTTAAATCTTCACATCCATGGATGCCCTTGTTATATTTCCGCTGTACTCTTTCCAGTTTACTCATGCTTGTTTTCTTATTGGGTTTTCATATTGTTATTCCATACTCATGTTTGGGTCTAATGTAACTAACAAACAATGACTTCATCATTTTTGATTTCCTAGACTTTATAAATTGTTTTATACAACCTAACTATCATTAACCAATTGGTTGTTATGACTAGAAAAACTCATAGCTGGAGCTACCCATATACATAGGTCCTTAAATGAGTCTACAGTTTCAGTCACTGTGTGCTGTATTAAATATTCAACTTTCAATATTTATGTCTCCCAAATCTCATATGTTTAGTTTTTGAGATATTTATCAGCATATTATTCTCCTGTGCCCAAATGGTCAATTTAGTCAAGTTATTTTACAGCCATGCCTTATCTGTAACACATGTAATCAGTTTACCTAATTTCAGGTCATTTGCATGTAGACTGTAGAAAAACGTCAGATGAAAACATTAGGTATGAAATATACAATCTAAACAAGTAAGGGCCTAAAATAGAGCCTTAAGGGACACACTGACTGTAACCAAGGATTTCACCTGTCCAGTTGATGTATGGTACTTGCCATGTCCTATTTGTAAGCCATGCAGCTATCCATCTTATCAAGAGTACATCAGTACCTAATTTATTGATCAGTGTTTTGTGTATGACCCTGTCAAATGCTGAAGTTAAATCTATATTATATTTTTATAGAATATGATGTTACAGGTGGTAATAGATCATTTTCAACATATGCATACTGATATATGGTTTCAAGTCCCAACGTATCCAATTCTGACAATAACTTATCCAATATTACCTTCACATGTCACTTACTTTGGACAGAAGTGATTTATTGGGTGTAGCTCATGGCTTAATTTATGCTCTTGACCTGCCAGTTCTGGTGTTACTGGTAAGAGAAAAAGGAATCCTTCATTGTCTTAGGATGCTCAGAACATTGAATAGGAAAATGATTATGAGGGGATAACTTCTGTTTTCTTTCCTCTGGTTTGTGATTCTGAGGAGAGGGATACTTCTGATAATCCCTTGGAAGGGTTTTCTTTTCCTGAAACCATATTCAGAATGAGTCAGTTGTTTTAGCGGCAACATAATAAACTTCCATTGTCATTAAAGAAAGATTATGATTTATTACAACTGGAATTTCCTGAACCTATTCCAGTTTCTCCTGTTCTTCCAGCTTTGGAAGATTTTTTTGTCTATTACAGCCTGTAACTCCCCCTTTTGCCATGTTGCTAACTCTAGGAAAGCAGCTAGATTGTATAAAATTACTAAAGCTTATAAGTTTTTTTATTTTCTAAAAAAACTACAATGCACCCAGGAAAAAACAAAAAAAAAATCGATAAAAGGCTTTTATAGATTTTTTTTCTAACCCCAGATTAGACCCACCAGTGATATCTTTGGTGAATCTAGCTGCTGCTGCTGCTAAACACCTGGTAAATGCTAATCCCCCCTTCTCTATGGGAAAACCCATTGAAATATTTGGGAAAAGTGTATTATTCTGCAACACTTAAGCTCACAAGTGTTTTATGCTTGCCTCTTTTGAAAATACTGGGAACTTTATGGTTTCTTTTCCCTTGTTTGAAGAAATTATCTTTGGATAATCTTATTGCTTCTGTGTCTCAAGTTGCTACCCACCCTTTGAACTTTGCTTATGATTCAGTGGACACCACTTCCAGAACTGTTGCTCCTGGAATTGTTATGAGGAGGTTTGCTTAGTGAGTACGCAAAACCTTCCACGGGATATAAAAGATGAAATTTTGAATTCTCCCCTAGATAGACGGGTTATATTTGGAGCATCTGCTGCAAA
This sequence comes from Protopterus annectens, assembly GCF_019279795.1. Classification (NCBI taxonomy): domain Eukaryota; kingdom Metazoa; phylum Chordata; order Ceratodontiformes; family Protopteridae; genus Protopterus; species Protopterus annectens. The sequence goes on from NC_056725.1 coordinate 822,243,592, forward strand.
GGTCCTTAGAAATTATAATGAGAGAGGGAAGCTGGTTCAGGAGGTTGTCAAAATTTTCAGCCTTCTTTCTTCAAACTTGTCAAGGGATTTACAGATACCTCTGTAACATTTTACAAAATGGAAAATAAGCAGACACCGGAAGCTGCTGGTAAGCAGTTTTTAAAACAGTAATGACAAGAGGGCCCCAAAAAAGATAGGAGGAAACACACAGAAACAAGGACAAGTCTGAATGGCTATCTACAGAATCCCCCCTTTCCACCCTGGCAAGCATAGTCTTCCCAAAATGTGGCTGTCCATTATGTTTTGTCAGTCTTAAATGGGTTCTGAAAGTGCTTCATCAGGGATATGGATGGCAGTGGGAATCTCTTTTCTTATTTGAACAATGTAGCTATCTTTGATGAGCCTTGTTTGAAAGTGTCAGGAATCTCTCACTTTGGTAACAGATCTGCACAGACTGGGGATACAGGAGAACATCTAAATGTCTTGTTTGTCTTCTCACAAAATTGTTTTCCTGAGGTCTGTCCTAGTTATCTCAATTCAAAGGGCTTTTCTTCCACAGGAAGAAAAGAAAATCTATATCTAGATTTATTCATGAGTAAGGCTTTGGCATTGGAATTTCTCACGATACCAGGTTACTGTTCACTGGCCTGTCGTACTCCTCTGCCATGGTTCATGTGTCAGTCATTTCAACATGTTTGCTCATGGATCCTCCCCTTTCAATGCACTTCTGTGTCAAAATGTTTTTAAAAGTGTTTTTATATACCAAGCCTCCTAGAAAACAGGTGGCTCTTTCTTGGATTCTTAATTTTGTTTTTGGATTCTTAATTTTATTTTAAATTAACTCATCTTCCATATGAAGCATCTCATCAGGCTAATTTGTTGTTCCTAGCAAGGAAAACAAATTTTTCTAGTTGCTCTAAAGGGTATCTGAGTCGCAAGCTCTTATGGTGGGTCAGCCTTTTTTATGGTGGGTCAACCTTATCTCATTTTCCACAAAGATTGAGTTTCCTTAAGAACTAATCCTTCCTTTATACTTTAAGTGGTATCCAAGTTTACTTTGAGCAAAGATATCCACTTCCCTGTCTTCTTTCCAGAGTCTAAAATTTATGGAAAAAGGATCCTTCATACATTGGATGTCCACAGACAATCAGATATTATCTTGACAGAACTAAAACTTTTTAAAATATCTGATCATCTATTCATTTCTTATAAAGGTAAAAAGAAAGTCTGCTATGACGCAAGTTGTCCCATCTCCAAATGATTGACTCATTCTATTACCTTTTGTTATACCCACCACAATACCGTCAAGGATATGAAATAATTGGGATGATGTGGATAATCTTTTTATGGGTGCTAAATAACATGGTCTTTTTTAAGTTGCGAGCAGTAATTTCTTGGAGTTTAACCAGTGCTGTAATTGAAGAAGATCCTTTGGAACTTGAGTTTCAGCTGTATGCTGTGAGGGATCAGATCTATAAATTTGGAGGGTGGCCTAATGGTTAAGGTGTTTGCCTTGCAAATACAAGGTACAGGGTTTGAGTCTCACAAGGGATAATTGTCTAGGCTTAAAATGGCTCGCAAGGGCAGTTAACCTAGTACTAATCTATGAACCTATGACCATATAATTTGTATAAAGAAGTTGTGGAAAGTGGGGCAGGTCCAGTCGGAGTTTGTTGATGAAGACTGACAAAAGAAGTGGTGATAGAATGGTGCCCTTTGGGACTCCAGAGAGAATGAGGGAACTGGTGGAAAGGTGAGGTTCTATCTTTACTGGGAATGAATGGTTGGATAGAATGTCTTTGAACCATGCAGTAGCATCAGGATGATCACAATGTCTTGCACCATACTTGTTCCTTTCAATTACTCCACATTAGTAGACTCAGAATTCCTGATCAGCATCACATGAGGGTACCATACATGTCCCAGAGTACTTACAGAGGCTTAATTTTACCTGCTTTCTAAATTTATATGGCATTAATGAACTACTGCAGATGTGATTTACTTCAAACAGATTTCCATACATCAGCAAGCCCCCATGGTGTCCTCCTAGTCTGAATAAAATGAGGTCTCCTGTTAGTTGTCATACTGTTAACCTCCCTGTAGAGTCAGCATCATATCCTCATTTAAGGTAGAAGACTGGGACATTGGTTGGATGTTCAGTCCCTTCTTCCCATTCCCGGTCCTGAATGCTGGTTACTGAAGGAGCAGTCTGGAGCAAAACCTACACTGGTATGCTGACTATAGTAATGCTAATACATTTAATTCTACTGCCAGCTGGTTTTAGTTCCATGATTTTAGCAAGGATTATAGTCTTTGTACAGCTTCCTTACTCTGTAAATTAACCATATAATGCCTGAATTTTTTTCATGGAAAGTTCTGCATCCACTTTAAAGGCTGATCTTGCCTCATTTAAAACTTGAATTTCAAGTGTTATCAATTCATTTTGGAGAAAGTGTCTAAATTTGTAAGTTGTTTGGTTGATTATTCTGGGTAATTATGTCCCTTTTTAAAGTTTTCTGTATATCATGTATGTGCTATGTCTTTTTGGTCAGTTTTTCCCATTACTACTCCCATAATGACCTTTAGTTCTGAAATGACTGAGTTTTTTTTTTTTTATATTTTTGCAGGTCTCCTTGCTATCACTGCGGACTAGAGGTAGCTGAGAGCCAGGAATCAGGATACTGTATTGTGCAGTTAGGGACTCTGCCATAACAGTTTGACTTCACTAAGGAAGCCTGGGAAGTTGGCTTAATGGCTAAGGTGCTTACCTTACAAATACAAGTTGCAGGGTTTGATCCCTCACATAGGGTAATTGGCTAGGCTTAAAATGACCCACAAGGGCAATGATCATTGCACTAATCTATGAACTTATGAAAATGCAGTGGTTTTGTGTGGAAAGTTGCCATGATGGTTAAGGTATTTACCTTACAGACACAAGGTACTAGGTTTGATTCTCACATAGTGTAATTGCTAGGTTTAAAATTGCCAAAAGAGCAGTTAGCCTAGTACTAAACTATGAACCTATGATGACTGCAAAGGTGCACTGCTGCAAGGGAGCCTATAGTGCTTGCCTGATGAAAATGCATGCTTACATACATTTACACACACACACAGCCCCAGCTCTAGAATACCAGCAGAGTTCTGCATGGAAGGTGAAGTGCCCAGCCCTGGAGCTCCATACTATGCTAAACTGCCACCCAAACTCCTCCAAGTATAACTGTCCCTTTCCCTCCAGGATGGGTGAACTGACCTCATCTGCTTAGTCCAACCATTCTAGCTGGCTTCTCCAATGCCCAGGCCCACAACCAAACCCAGGTCTGGGAGGCTACCGTCAGGATTACATGCTTGTCTGCCATAAAGCTGACATTTTGTGTACATCTTCTTATACACATATGAAGCCTTTAGGAGTCGCCTTTAAGTGGGCATCTCTCTGAATGTTTGAACTAGGTAATATGTTTTTGGGTTTACCAACCCATTTATATGTGACAAGTTTGGATAGAAATCTTATCACCTGAAATGCAGAAAAAAGCAAATAAATATTTATATGCAATAACCAGCAGGACTGTATCTCCTCCTGTAATTTTTCTTAAAGGGAATGGATGTCATGGTTTATCTGAGGACTGCAATGTTAATTTCTTAAAAGATGCAAGTTCTACCTTGACAGCCCCTTATGTAAGCAAAGAAAATTAGTTGGAAGACTGTCTTCCTGCTCATGTGCAGTCCTTCAGAAGAGCTGACTGGAATTGTGGTGAACACAGTCTTCTCTCTAAGCTTGATGGGTTCTCTTAATTTGCATAACTTACTCTGTTGACAGAAGCATGGAAATATGGCATTTCATTTACAAGGAATTCAGCATTTGTTTCAGTTGCTCACTGCATTACATGGTTCCTATTACTTTTGCTACACAGATGCAATGTTTCCTCAGTGGTGTCAGAACACTATTTCCAGGTTTGTCTTTTCTAGTGAATCCCTGCTTACTTAGGAACTCTATCCCCATAATAGCTTCATTTCATTTATTACACTGGAAGTAAAGTCCCCACTTCACAAAGTAAACTAAAATGGTTTCAAGTACTGTGCCTATATTACTCAACAATGTGGTATTTCATATGATGCTGGGTTTCATGTTGCACCTACTTCTGGAAATAAACACAAGAGCTGAAGTTCTGCAGTTTATTAAAAAAACTAACGTCAAAGGCATGGTCAACAGGAGTCATGCTAAGCCTGTATGATGCATACTAGGCACAGAGCCTAATACCAACAATAAAAATGGTACAGTGGTACTGCAGTTAGCATTGCCACCTCACTGTATTTGGCTTCTTGGCTCATTTTTAAGCTGGCTTAACTTCAGGGTTTATTTCCATATTCATTTTGTGTTCACATGTGTTTTTCACTGAGGTATCAGTTTTCTCATACGTTCTAAAGAAATGCTAACAAGTAAATAAGTAAACTGGTACTGCCTCCTAGATATGTGTGTGTGTGTGTGTGTTTGTGTGTGTGTGTGTGTGTGTGTGTGTGTGTGTGTGTGTGTGTGTGTGTGTGTGTGTGTGTGTGTGTGTGTATTTGTGCCATGCAGTGGTTTAATGCCCCATTCAGAGGTAGATCCTTACAACAACTGCTTGCCAGGGTAGGCTTTAGCTTCCTGCAAACTTGACCATTATGAACTGGGTCTACAAAATGTATGGATGATTGCCAACAATAATAATATGCTGCTTGGTTAAAATATTTGTAAGGATAACACAGCAATGAAAACAGCTTGTAGTTCTTTTTTAATTGCCAGACCATTGTACAGATATCAATGGCTAACCTTTGGCATAAGACTTTTTTTTCTATGAATATATCATCCATGTTTTGCTAGATGTGGGATACATAGATGTGGGCGTACTAGTTTTTAAAATTTGGTGTGTATATGCTTTCTGATGGTGCATGATACATAGCTATTCATGGCAGGCACTTTACAGATAATCTGGCTTCTTTTATTAATATCTCTCAGCTTCCATGTGACACGAGTCTGATTACTGATACTCTGCAAGGTTTTATTTGCTGCAACTTGAGTACATCCATTATACAGTACCTTACAGCAGTTTTTAACATCATGGCTCCTTCATTACCCAGCTTGTACCTGTCTTTGCAAAGTGATAAGTTTAAAAAAGCTAAAATGTGATGATGTCATTTTTATGAAGCCTCCACCAATTGAAACAGGCACTGCCATTACTGCGGAGGACATGGATGCAGACAGAGAGTGGCTTTTGAAGTGGATTAAGAAATCGCTCCTAGAACAAGCTGGTAAGTATGCTACTTACTACTCTGCAGGGGTGATGTGCAGGGAGTGAATACAATTCTTTAAATGTTTACAGAGAATTACTAGCTTATGAATCTGTTCTTTCTGGTATTACTGAATACTTAGTCATTTGCTGTAATAGTTTATAACAGAAATTATTTTGGGACTTGCGCCATAATCAATAAACTGGGTGTAGCAGTATGATACACATATGTTTCACTTCATCCTGTAGTCTTGAGTATGATTCCTTCATTCTACATGTTCATAGTGTGTGAGACTGAGAAAGCCGCTTAACTGGACTAGTGCACCCAGGCTGCTGCTAAAAGGAGGTACTTGTGTTAATGGGTTTTATCTGGATAACAACTGAATAAAAATTCAAAATTTTATGATGGTTTATAAAATTAACAAATGGACCTCAGTAGACTGTGCAAGCTAAAAGTGTTATTCTGGGTCAAGTTTCCTGTTTTTAAGCTGATAGCCAACATACTGATTTGAGCATTGGAAAGTTGAGAAAATTTGATAAACTAGGGTTCCTTATCAGTTACAGTGTAGAAACCATGAATTTAAATAACAAAGGGAAAATGGATCCAAAACCAAAGTCCTTGTTAGTTAGGATGTTTTGTACGAAACATTTTTTATTGTCCAGTCAATTCACAAACGTATTTCATATACAGATACAGCTCTCTTTGAAAGATTTATAGGAATAACAGATCATAAGTCATAATTATATGAGGCATTAACATCAGAAAATATGTAAGAAGACCACAGTGATTATATATATATATATATATATATATATATATATATATATATATATATATATATGTGTGTGGTTACTCTTCAAAACATCTAAAACTCATAACATCTAAATTCAAAACATTGACCACAACATCTAAAACCCAGAACATATAAAACCCATAACATCCAATCTCATTTCATCAAAACTTTGCATCACAACATCAAACACTACAGATCACATGAAAATAACATCCCCTACACCTATAACAACACCAAATTAACAAACACACTTTTACTACGTTTCTGCAGGGGGGCAAGCCCCCATGCACCCGTCATATGGGGGCTCTGCCCCCACCCCACCCCCTGTAAATTAAATATACCAACTCTGAGATCGCACTGCAGTGGTAAAAAGTTAATTTCCTAACTTCATTGTATCACGATCACCATAATGAATGTACACATAATGTCTATATCACTTACCTGTATGGCCTAAAAACCACATACAGAGTGGCAAAATAAACACTACATAAAAAGTATAAATTCCTACACTATATAAATAAAAACTACAACATTTCATACTGATACCACAAGAATAACAGATTAAACTATGACATTTACACGTTTCATGATACACTATTCTATATTATACATTTTTGATGTTATGAAATTCAGTGTTATGAGTTTTAGTTTTAGATGTTGTGGTCTCGATGTTGTGAATTTCGATGTTATGAGTTTTAGCTGTTTTGAAGTGTAATTTTATATATATATATATATATATATATATATATATATATATATATATATATATATGCATATATACACGCATCAGGACCCACATTTTTTTTGCCAACATTAGATGCCTAAATTCATCAATGCAACATGCCACAATTAATATTTGCTCAAAGCTGCAGTGAGTTAGGTCTTCTGCCCTTGCTCCACTCTTTTCCAAATACTGGCTGAGAGACTACAAAAGATCTGCACTTTCTGATTAACTAAAACATTATTTGATGCATATCTGTTTAAACTGTGCAACTGTATTTTACTGCATTTTTTAGATTCTCTGCTAATTGAAATTCCTCTTACAACTGTAATTACTGTTCATCTGCTTATTTTGTTCATTATACTTGTCTGCTGCTCTTGAAAAAGAGTAGCATAGACTAGGTTCAGGTTTTTGCTGAGTCTAGTATTGTTTGTGACCTTTGGAGCTTGTAAAGCAGTTAATCGTTTGTCTGGAGAGGCCACCCCTGTGCCCTTGTGGGAGGAAGGTACAGTTTGGACTGCTCTAACTAGAGTTACTGTTGTAGTGGTCTGTTTAGGGTGTTTTGATTGGATAATTTGAACTTTTGCTGTTTACTGTTTTTCTACTTTAATACGCTTCTGTTTGACGCAGTTTGTGCTTGTCTGAGCCTGTTTGCACATCACGCGGCATTGCACACTACTGCAAGGAGTTATTGCAAGTTGCAGACACCTGTTCTCTAGCCTCGCAAATATTACCTAAACCAGAGCTCTTCGCACCTAAATCTGCTAATGTCTGGCACTGCTGTATTCCCTCTTCAACTGTTATAGCCAGATCAGGATTATTCCTAGGACAATGAACTGTCAGTTTCCCCTCCCTTTCTCCTACCAGCCTGGATGACATGGGTCTACTGTGGCAGTGTAGCAACTGCCTCATGTACACTGACAATCCCCTACTTTTAAATTATTCCTGTACCATTTGTGAGAGATGCACCTACATTATGAATCTGGAATCACAGCTCTCTTGTGCAATGGGTAACAATACAGAGAGGGTTGTCAGCCCACCTACCACAACTCCTACTCATGACACACAGCATACACATAATATGTGGACATACTCACAAAAACTCTACCTGATCTCCAAAACACTTACATACTAAACCAACCATAACACCCAAAACACACCATACACATAATGACACTAGTACAAGAGTGTCACCATCAAAGTCCATAAGGCAACGCACATCCACTCCAAGTATCTTAGTCATAGGAGACTGTGTAGTGAGACATACAGACCCCCCCCCCACCTAACTAAACAAGGAGAAAGTCACAGTCAGCTGTCTTTCTGGTGCCAGTATTCATCAGATCATGCAGGCAATCAAGTCTCTCAACAATAAGTACCATTATGATTCAGCCGTAGTACATGTTGGTGTGAACAACTTGAGATGTATCGACCTGGACTACGTGAGGAGAGATATGATTGAGCTCTCTTACTATGTGTCACAGCCAGGTATATCCCTAGCCTTGAGCAGCATATTACCTTTGCCTAGGATGATACCATAATATAAACAGAAAATTATTAAATTCAATAATTGGCTTAGTTTCTGGTGTCATTCTAAGGGGATCCAGTTTTTGTCAGCCTGGGATGACATGATCGATAGACCTCGATGCTGTGCCAGAGATGGACTTCATCTGCCATCCCTGGGACTTTGGCTACTAGCAAAGGCTCTTGCCACCCCCAAAGTACCTTTTTTAGGCAATGTCACAAGGACAAAATTCCGGATGTAAAAATTTCATCAAAAAACAACATCAAAGTTATGCTGCTAAATGAAAATAAAAATAAGTGGTTAATGTGCCCAAACTCACACTGGTAAACTCAAAAGACAGGCACAGCAGATCAGCAAGAGATGTTTATTCTCACTCCACGAACAAACCTCACAGAACAGAAACAAAAACAATAATGCTGTTACAGTTCTCAGCGCGTTTTCGTCAACATGCACTTCATCAGAAAAGCTAAACAGTGCTCAGTGTGTTAAATTTATAAGTCAGATGTTATTTGAATCTACCAATGGTGTCTCCTAACTAATTAAAATGTTAATACATTCAATTAACATCCATGTTGTTGAAATTGCAGATTTCTTAACAAAATCAAAGAAACAATATCACCATCTAGTGGTGAAACAAAAACTTTACAGGCAGGAATACATATGTCCACGAATAAAATACCCCAGGGAAGCCAAGAATAAATGGATGACTAGGTAGGCTGCCTTAATAAAGGTATGGTGGGATGTCGATGAAGAAGCTGGGCTACCGGTAAAGCCTTGAGAAAGGCTGTGCGTACCCGAGTGCTTGTGGTTGAAGGCTGAGTAAAGCCTTTAGAAAAGCTTCGTATACAGGTCGTAGTTCTGGCTGGTCAGGTCACCTGCTGAGAGGAACCGCTAGTGTGACAGCTAGAAATCAAAGATGAAACACACAGAAAAAACAGGTGAAACAATGTAAATGTGGCTTGGCTAAGGAGCTCTGCTCGCCATGGTGGCAAAAAATCAACGTAGTCGAAGTTCAGATTCTAGAAGGTCGTACTTTATTGAAGTAAAACGTGCAAGAAGTACAATCACCATCGAAGCGTAGTTCCTTAATGGAAAGAGTGATCCTGAGGATTTCCTTTTATAAGAGTACCTGGGGGTGTGTCAGTGGGAGCCAATCAAGTGTGGGTGAAAAAACCTTTATTGTGATTGGGCACACCAACTTGACATCATACCTTACAATCTGATAGGTTAGATACCCTGAGCCAGCTCATACGTGGTTAGTAGATTCACTCTAAACCTACAATAGTGAAGTTCGGAGATTAGCTAAAATTAGCTAAAAAAATGTAGTTAACTAAAAATAGTCTTGCTGGAAAAAATCAACCCTTGCTGCTAAAATACATTGTTAGGCTACACTTTTCGAAATTTTCGTCAGGATGGTGGACGACCTAAAAGAGCATAATAAGCAAATCCGGGCGTACTAGAGAAATAGCATGTATGTAAAATAACATGTATGTAAAATAAGAAACAGGCTAGAATTATTTAAGAAACAGGCTAGAATTATTTAAGAATTATTTAAGAATTTTTCACTATTTTGTTTCTCTTTTTAGTATTTGTATCTTATTTTTTGGATATCTAGCCTGGTTCTTACTTATTTTTTTGGTTTTCTAGCCTGTTTCTTTTTTAATTTCCGAACTTCACTATTGTAGGTTTAGAGTGATTCTACTAACCACGTATGAGCTGGCTCAGGGTATCTAACCTATCAGATTGTAAGGTATGATGTCGTTGGTGTGCCCAATCACAATAAATGTTTTTTCACCCACACTTGATTGGCTCCCACTGACACACCCCCAGGTACTCTTATAAAGGGAAATCCTCAAGATCACTCTTTCCATTAAGGAACTACGCTTCGATGGTGATTGTACTTCTTGTACTTTTTACTTCAATAAAGTACGACCTTCTAGAATCTGAACTTCGACTACGTTGATTTTTTTTGCCACCACGGCGAGCAGAGCTCCTTAGCTGAGCCACATTTACATTGTTTTGCCTGTTTTTTCTGTGTGTTTCATCTTTGATTTCTAGCTGTCACACTAGCAGTTCCTCTCAACAGGCGACCTGACCAGCTGGAACTACGACCTGTATACGAAGCCTTTCTAAAGGCTTTACTCAGCCTTCAACCACAAGCACTCGGGTACGCACAGCCTTTCTCAAGGCTTTACCGGTAGCCCAGCTTCTTCACCGACATCCCACCGTACCTTTATTAAGGCAGCCTACCTGGTCATCCATTTATTCTTGGCTTCCCTAGGGTATTTTATTCATGGACATTTTTCCTCCTCTGCATAGGAGCTTGAATACCCAGGTCCCACAGACAATCATTTTCCTGCTAGGCAGGAATACATAGTAAAAATGTATATAAATATTGTATGATCTAAAAACCATTTTAATTAATACATAAAAAATGTACCTGTGTGCAAAATGTTTGAAAGACATATAAAAATGTATGTATGAAAAATATTAAAATGTGTATAAAAAATATGTATTAAAAAAAAAAAATATATATATATATATATATATATATATATATATATATATAAGTACAACTGATATATGAGTGAGTGAGTGGTTATAACTTGGCTGATCTCAACTTTAATACAGGTTTTAGAGAGATCATTTCATTTAAACCTGTGTGACTGCTAGCCTCAAGCATTAATTGCCAAAATAACTCTCTCTATTCTAAAGAGGCCTCCCAAAAACCACCCCTGGGATCAGGGGGGTAATACCTCTATGACGAAGAAAAGGAATTTTGCAGATTTACATGTTAAAGTATGTTTAAACAAAGCGTTGTTAGTGTTTTCCTTCCTTACGTCATATAGGTGCTCATACACCCTTTGTCTCAGCCTTCTCTCGGTTTCCCTATATAAAAGGAATCACATGCCTCACAGGTCAACATGTATACCAAACCACAAGTACTGCAATTTGCAAATCCTTTAGTGGTGATAATTTTGCCTCTACTTTTCAAATATATATATATATATATATATATATATATATATATATATATATATATATATTTTTTTTTTTTTTTTATTTTGGCAATTAATGCTTGAGGCTAGCAGTCACCCAGATTTAAATGAAATGATCTCTCTAAAACCTGTATTAAAGTTGAGATCAGCCAAGATATAATCACTCACCCATATATCCGTTGTACTTATATATATCTATATATATATATATATATATATATATATATATATATATATATATATGTTCATAGGTTCATAGGTAGGTACTAGGCTATCGGCCCTAGGGCCCATACAAGCCTAGCCAAAAAATGTACCCTGACTTTCGCCACCCAAGAAATTTATTTTCCTGTGCCTCTGTCGAGCACAGCCACAGAAGTGATCCCTGGGGTGAATTTCCCATTTTCCGTCCAATCATCAAGATTTTTCTTGAAGAGTGCTAATGAGGAGCTCTGTTTGACATAGATAGGTAGTCTGTTCCAGAGTATGGGAAGTCTCTGGGACAGAAATCTATCCCTCCAGCATGTTCTGTTTATTGTGGTGACAAGGTTTAGGTCCCTAGAGCGTGTAGCTCGGAGGGATTGGGATTTCTTTAAGTGGAGCATGTCCAACACTCTGGGTTTGACATAGCTTTGTATGTTAGACAGAGATCGCCCCTGAGTAGGCGATATGCGATGGAGTAAAGCCGTAGTGTTTTGAGACGGTCTGCATAGGGCATCTGTTTGAGGCCAGTAATCCTCTTTGTGAGGTATTTCTGTGGTCTTTCCAGTTGTCGTGGATGTCTTGTGAGGTACATACCAAAAGGGGTGTTGTACTCTATAATGGGTCTAATGAGTGATGAGTAGAGGGGAACAATGAACTCTTTTTTTCTGGATGAGAATCTTTTTGTGATGAGATGAGCCACGTAGAAGGATTTCCTGACCAGTGTGGCGATGTGATTATCAAAGGAGAGACTACTGTCCACCTGTGTCCCAAGGTCTCTTATCACATTTTCGGCATTAAGTAGACTAGCAGCTATGTGGTAGTTCATGGGTACAGAGTTTTTACCAAAGGGGATGACAATACACTTTTTGGCATTGAGCTTCAGGCCATGGCTTTGACACCAGGTATCTGTCCTAGTGAGGCCCTTTTGCAGTTTGTCCACATCGTTAGGAGTTTCGATTATGGCTCCTAGTTTGCAGTCATCTGCAAACTTTGTTAGCCAAAGACCTTCTGTGTTGGCCTGCACTTCAGTAAAGTAGATACCAAACAGGAGAGGACCCAGGACTGAACCCTGTAGTACTCCACTTGTCACTGGTCTGATGTCGGATTTGGAATCTGCTACTTTCACAGTGTGGGTTCTGTCCGTGAGCCAGTTGGCAAACCATCTTGTGACATAGGGATTTATACTTAGTTTAGTGAGCTTATCTATAATTCCAGAGTGGGGGATGGTGCCGAAAGCCTTGATGAGATCTAGATAAGCTGTGTGAACCACTTTATCCTCATCTATGGCTTTGGTGACTGCTTCAAAGTCAATCAGGTTTAGGAGATGTGATCTGCCTTTTACAAATCCGAACTGGGTAGGGTCCAGAGTTTGGAGATTACCAATGTCTTTGTTTATGAGTTCCACAATGATACATCCCATGGCCTTGCAGACCAGGCTCATCAGGGTAATGGGGCAGTAGTTCACGGGCTCCATCATGGATCCCCCTTTTTGGAGTGGGATAACCATCGCGGTGCACCATTCAGTGGGTACAAAGCCTGAGGTGAGGCAATGATTTAACATGGTACTTAGGTAGGGTGCCAGTTCATTCTGTAGTTTGTGTAGAACGCAGCCTGGGATATTGTCAGGTCCCATGGATGCTGTGTTCTTGGCTTTGGAGAATGTGTTTTTTACCTGTGCAGCCGTGATTATAGGAACTTTGCATTCTTCCGGTATAGTGGCGGGCCCTCTAGGGGGTGAGAGGGGGGGTAAAGTTAGCATTGAACCTGTCTGCTAGGATGTTGGCAATATCATTTGGTTCTGTATATTTAGTGCCATTGTGCTGTAACTCAGAGCAGATCTGAGTGTTCCCATTTAGATTCTTGACATAGCTATAGAATGTTTTGTGGTTGTCTTTAGAGACAGTGGCAATTTTGTTTTTGTAACTAGCTTTGGAGGATTTTATGAGGGATCTCAGCTTCTTACTGAGGTTGACCAGGGAGTTCCTCCAGTCATGGGATTTTACTCTTTTTTTGCAACAGTTTCTTTCTTATGTTGTAGAGTTTGTTTATGGCAGAGGACCACCAGATTGGCTTCCTTTTTTTGGAGGATAACATCTTGGTTCTGTTAGGGATAGCATGATCCATGCACTCGTGTAAGTGCTTATAAAGTACATTTGTGTAGGATTCGGCAGTCATACCTCTATTGTCTGTCTACATGGGTGTCATGAAGTTTGCCACTTCTGTCTTAAGAAGTGTGAAGTTGGCTTTGGAGAAGTTTTTTTACGATGATTTCCCTAATTGGGGCTGGGGGTGGGATGTGGATGTCTAGGCCGATTAGCTTGTGGTCGGATCTGACCAACAAGGAATTGACCTCTGGTGTGGAACACCGGTTTCCCATGTTGGTAATGACCAGGTCTAGGATATTGCCGCCCCTGGTGGGGGTGTGAATAAGTTGATCCAAGGCGTTGGAATTTATGAATTCTAGAAAACGTTGAGCAAAAGAGTTGGTACATGAGTAGTTTTCCCAGTTAATGGTGGGGTAGTTGAAATTGCCCATTATTAGGGTGTTGGGTTGCACCCTAATACTTTCCAGTGTATCAAGAAATGAGGAGTGTGAATCCTGGGGCATGGTGAGGGGTCTGTAGCAAGCTACAATTTGGATTGTGGTCTTGCTCAGAGTTAGTTGCACTTGGATAATCTCGGATGCCTTATGCTGTGCAACTAGCCTGGAGGTGTGGATATCCTTAATGAATATGGACATACCTCCGCCTTGGATATCCTTAATGAATATGGACACGCCTCCGCCTTTAGTGCTTCTTTCTGGGTTAGGTGGCCGAAAGGTGTGGTATGAATTGAAGCCTGGTAATGCAGGGGTGCTCTCTGGAGCTTTGAACCAGGTCTCTGTCACTGCACAGATGTTATTGTTCTCGATTTTAAGGAGTGCCTCGAGTGAGTGCATTTTGAGGTTTAGACTTCTAGCATTGAGTAGCATTACCCTCAGATTTTGCTTGCTTGTACCTGTTATGGTGGTGAATTTGTCATTTGAACCTTGCCTAAAAAAGGCACTATAGGGGTGGCAAGAGCCTTAGCCAGTATCCAGAATCCTAAGGGCGACAGGTGCAGGCCATCTCTGGCAAAGCATCGTGGACTGTCGATCATGTCATCCCAGCAGACAAATACTGGATCCCCTTAGAATGACACCAGAAGCTTAGCCAATTGTTGAAGTCAATCATTTTGTCCTTGTACTGTGGTATCATTCTGGGTGATGGCAGGATGCTACTCAGGGTTAGGGTCATACCTGCCTGGGATACAAGATCGGAGAACTCCTCCATGTCTCTTTTCATGTAGTCCAGGGAGGTACGTCTCAGGTCATTCACACCAACATGGACAATGACAGTGTCATATTTGTACTTATTGTGGAGTGACCTGAGTGCATGCGTTATGTGGCGGATCTTGGCACCTGACAGGCAGCTGACAGTAACTTTCTCCTTGTTTAGTCTAGTGAGTGGAACATCAGTGTGCCTGACTATAGAGTCACCTATGACTAGACTGTTGGGTACGTTGTTATGCCTTATGGGCTGTGGTTGAGTGGCACACTGAGTTTGTGGGCTATGTGTCATTTGGGTTGTGTTGGGGGGTGGAGTTTGCTTGAGTTTATGCTTTGGATTTCCCTGATGCTTGGGCAGGTTTTTATTGAGAGCCTCCGTGAATGTAGGTGTGTGTTTTGTGTTTCTATGTGTGTGTTTTGGTGGTGTAGGTTTTGAGGGACTATGTGATGAGTGTGGTGTGGTGCAAGTGTTTACCTTCTTCTCTTGTCTGTCTAGTCCAGTCTTGGGTGAAGAGAGCTTTGCTTCCAGTTTGGCTATATAAGTGCATCTCTCACAGGTTGTAGTGTTGGGTGGTAGGAGGAGAGGGTTGTCTGTGTACATGAGGCAATTGCTGCATTGCCCCAAGTTGCACAGATTCATCAGGTAGATAGGAGAAATCATTGGGAGGTGACCCTTAGACATGCCTGGAGAAGTGCTTATTTATTAAGTACTAAAAACTGCTTTCCACTAGACAAGTGAGGAAAGTTGAGTGCTGTAGTAATTTGCAGCTTATGTAGTACTTACAATGAGTTCTGAACAAGTGCTGAGTTCAAAGAAACAGATTTGAGTGCTGAAACTAGAAAACTGGCTAGTTATAAGAAACAAAACTAAGCTAGAAGGCTTCCCTCCAAGACAGAAGTGCTTGGGGGCTCAGACGCCTACAAATAGTCTAGACCACTTAACAGGAAAGGCAGAAAACAAGCTTAAAATTGTTTTTGTTCTCTTTCCCAGATGCTCTCTTTGTACACATTAGGAGTGCCTGAAATCAGAATATGATCTCACTGCACTCAGTTGAGTGAGCAAATGAGATGGGCCCAGAAAGAGTATCCAAACACAACTTTACAAGATGGGCGGGCAGTATCAAAGGCACTAAGATTAACACCAAAACAGAAACAGGTGGGTGGGAAAACTAACTGAAGAACAGAGTCAAAACTTCCAGTTCAGTTAATAATCATGCAGCACAGTTAAATCAATTTAAATACTGTATAATTTGAAAAAAAGTGCAGATAAAGGTACTTAAATTCTCTTATACGTCCAGTTGAATACAGCTAGATGTTAGCCAGGCAAAGCTGAGGTTTTTAAGCAGAAAATATGTCAAACTATACCACTTAAATAGGCAAGGACAAGAAATCAAAGAATGTGGCTGCCCTTGCACCTGCAGTTAGTGACAAATAACAAAATTCAAGCAAGCAGTAACTGAAGAATGGAGTCAAAACTTCTAGTTCAGTTAATAATCATGCAACACAGTTAAATCAATTTAAATACTATATTATTTGAAAAAAAGGGCAGATAAAGGTACATAAATTCTCTTATACGTCCAGTTGAATACAGCAAGATGTTAGCTGGCCAAAGCTGAGGTTTTTAAGCAGAAAATATTTCAAACTGTACCACTTAAATAGGCAAGGACAGGAAATAAAAGAATGTAGCTACCCCCACACCTGCAATTACTGACAAATAATAAAATTCAAGCAAGCAGTAACCGAAGAATAGACTCAAAACTTCCAGTTCAGATAATAATCATGCAACACAGTTAAATCAATTTAAATACTGTATTATTTGAAAAAAGTGCAGATAAAGGTACTTAAATTCTCTTATATGTCCAGTTGAATACAGCTAGATGTTAGCAGGCCAAAGCTGAGGTTTTTAAGCAGAAAATATTTCAAACTGCACCACTTAAATAGGCAAGGACAGGAAATCAAAGAATGTGGCTACCCCCACACCTGCAATTCCTGACAAATAATAAAATTCAAGCAAGCAGTAACTGAAGAAAAGAGTCAAAACTTCCAGTTCAGTTAATAATCATGCAACACAGTTAAATCAATTTAAATACTGTATTATTTGAAAAAAAGTGCAGATAAAGGTACTTAAATTCTCTTATACGTCCAGTTGAATACAGCTAGATGTTAGCCAGCCAAAGCTAAGGTTTTTCAGCAGAAAATATTTCAAACTGTACCACTTAAATAGGCAATGACAGGAAATCAAAGAATGTGGCTACTCTCGCACTTGCAATTACTGACAAATAATAAAATTCAAGCAAGCAGTAACTGAAGAATAGAGTCAAAACTTCCAGTTCAGATAGTAATAATGCAACACAGTTAAGTCAATTTAAATACTGTATTATTTTAAAAAAAAGTGCAGATAAAGGTACTTAAATTCTCTTATACGTGCAGTTGAATACAGTCTGATGTTAGCCGGCCAAAGCTGAGGTTTTTAAGCAGAAGATATTTCAAAATGTACCACTTAAATAGGCAAGAACAGGAAATCAAAGAATGTGGCTACCCCCACTCCTGCAATTACTGACAAATAATAAAATTCAAGCAAGCAGTAACTGAAGAATAGAGTCAAAACTTCCATTTCGGTTAATAATCATGCAACACAGTTAAATCAATTTAAATACTGTATTATTTGAAAAAAGTGCAGATAAAGGTACTTAAATTCTCTTATACGTTCAGTTGAATATGGCTAGATGTTAGCCGGCCAAAGCTGAGGTTTTTAAGCAGAAAATATTTCAAACTGTACCACTTAAATAGGCAAGGACAGGAAATCAAAGAATGTGGCTGCCCTTGCACCTGCAGTTACTGACAAATAATAAAATTCAAGCAAGCAGTAACTGAAGAATAGACTCAAAACTTCCAGTTCAGGTAATAATCATGCAACACAGTTAAATCAATTGAAATACTGTATTATTTGAAAAAAAGTGCAAATAAAGGTACTTAAATTCTCTTATACGTCCAGTTGAATACAACTAGATGTTAGCCGGCCAAAGCTGAGGTTTTTAAGCAGAAAATATTTCAAACTATACCACTTAAATAGGCAAGGACAGGAAATCAAAGAATGTGGCTACTCCCACACCTGCAATTACTGACAAATAATAAAATTCAAGCAAGCAGTAACTGAAGAAAAGACTCAAAACTTCCAGTTCAGTTAATAATCATGCAACACAGTTAAATCAATTTAAATACTGTATTATTTGAAAAAAGTGCAGATAAAGGTACTTAAATTCTTGTATACGTCCAGTTGAATACAGCTAGATGTTAGGCGGCCAAAGCTGAGGTTTTTAAGCAGAAAATATTTCAAACTGTACCACTTAAATAGGCAAGGACAGGAAATCAAATAATGTGGCTACCCCCACACCTGCAATTACTGACAAATAATAAAATTCAAGCAAGCAGTAACTGAAGAATAGAGTCAAAACTTCCAGTTCAGTCAATAATCATGAAACACAGTTAAATGAATTTAAATACTGTATTATTTGAAAAAAAGTGCAGATAAAGGTACTTAAATTCTCTTATACGTCCAGTTGAATACAGCTAGATGTTAGCCAGCCAAAGCTGAGGTTTTTAAGCAGAAAATATTTCAAACTGTACCACTTAAATAGGCAAGGACAGGAAATCAAAGAATGTGGCTACCCCCACACCTGCAATTACTGACATATAATAAAATTCAAGCAAGCAGTAACTGAAGAATAGAGTCAAAACTTCTAGTTCAGTTAATAATCATGCAGTACAGTTAAATCAATTTAAATACTGTATTATTTGAAAAAAGTGCAGATAAAGGTACTTAAATTCTCTTATACATCCAGTTGAATACAGCTAGATGTTAGCCGGCCAAAGCTGAGGTTTTTAAGCAGAAAATATTTCAAACTGTACCACTTAAATAGGCAAGGGCAGGAAATCAAAGAATGTGGCTACCCCCACACCTGCAATTACTGGCAAATAATACAATTCAAGAAAGCAGTAACTGAAGAATAGAGTCAAAACTTCCAGCTCAGTAAATAATCATGCAGCACAGTTAAATCAATTTAAATACTGTATTATTTGAAAAAAGTGCAGATAAAGGTACTTAAATTCTCTTATACATCCAGTTGAATACAGCTAGATGTTAGCCGGCCAAAGCTGAGGCTTTTAAGCAGAAAATATCTCAAACTGTACCACTTAAATATGCAAGGACAGGAAATCAAAGAATGTGGCTGCCCTCACACCTGCAATTACTGCCAAATAATAAAATTTAAGCAAGCAGTAACTGAAGAATAGAGTCAAAACTTCCAGTTCAGTTAATAACCATGCAACACAATTAAGTCAATTTAAATACTGTATTATTTAAAAAAAGTGCAGATAAAGGTACTTAAATTCTCTTATACGTCCAGTTGAATACAGCTAGATGTTAGCCAGCCAAAGCTAAGGTTTTTAAGCAGAAAATATTTCAAACTGTACCACTTAAATAGGCAATGACAGGAAATCAAAGAATGTGGCTACTCTCGCACTTGCAATTACTGACAAATAATAAAATTCAAGCAAGCAGTAACTGAAGAATAGAGTCAAAACTTCCAGTTCAGATAGTAATAATGCAACACAGTTAAGTCAATTTAAATACTGTATTATTTTAAAAAAAAGTGCAGATAAAGGTACTTAAATTCTCTTATACGTGCAGTTGAATACAGCCTGATGTTAGCCGGCCAAAGCTGAGGTTTTTAAGCAGAAGATATTTCAAAATGTACCACTTAAATAGGCAAGAACAGGAAATCAAAAAATGTGGCTACCCCCACTCCTGCAATTACTGACAAATAATAAAATTCAAGCAAGCAGTAACTGAAGAATAGAGTCAAAACTTCCATTTCGGTTAATAATCATGCAACACAGTTAAATCAATTTAAATACTGTATTATTTGAAAAAAGTGCAGATAAAGGTACTTAAATTCTCTTATACGTTCAGTTGAATATGGCTAGATGTTAGCCGGCCAAAGCTGAGGTTTTTAAGCAGAAAATATTTCAAACTGTACCACTTAAATAGGCAAGGACAGGAAATCAAAGAATGTGGCTGCCCTTGCACCTGCAGTTACTGACAAATAATAAAATTCAAGCAAGCAGTAACTGAAGAATAGACTCAAAACTTCCAGTTCAGGTAATAATCATGCAACACAGTTAAATCAATTGAAATACTGTATTATTTGAAAAAAAGTGCAGATAAAGGTACTTAAATTCTCTTATAAGTTCAGTTGAATACAACTAGATGTTAGCCTGCCAAAGCTGAGATTTTAAGCAGAAAATATCTCAAACTATACCACTTAAATAGGCAAGGACAGGAAATCAAAGGATGTGGCTACCCCCACACCTGCAATTACTAACAAATAATAAAATTCAAGCCAGCAGTAACTGAAGAACAGAATTAACACTACCAGTTCAGTTAATAATCATGCAACACAGTTAAATCAATTTAAATACTGTATTATTTGAAAAAAGAGCAGATAAAGGTACTTAAATTCTTGTATACGTCCAGTTGAATACAGTTAGATGTTAGGCGGCCAAAGCTGAGTTTTTAAGCAGAAAATATTTCAAACTGTACCACTTAAATAGGCAAGGACAGGAAATCAAATAATGTGGCTACCCCACACCTGCAATTACTAACAAATAATAAAATTCAAGCAAGCAGTAACTGAAGAATAGAGTCAAAACTTCCAGTTCAGTCAATAATCATGAAACACAGTTAAATGAATTTAAATACTGTATTATTTGAAAAAAGTGCAGATAAAGGTACTTAAATTCTCTTATACGTCCAGTTGAATACAGCTAGATGTTAGCCGGCCAAAGCTGAGGTTTTTAAGCAGAAAATATCTCAAACTGTACCACTTAAATATGAAAGGACAGGAAATCAAAGAATGTGGCTGCCCCCACACCTGCAATTACTGACAAGTAATAAAATTTAAGCAAGCAGTAACTGAAGAATAGAGTCAAAACTTCCACTTCAGTTAATAATCATGCAACACAGTTAAGTCAATTTAAATACTGTATTATTTAAAAAAAGTGCAGATAAAGGTACTTCAATTCTCTTATAGGTGCAGTTGAATACAGCTAGATGTTAGCTGGCCAAAGCTGAGGTTTTTAAGCAGAAAATATTTCAAACTATACCACTTAAATAGGCAAGGACAGGAAATCAAAGAATGTGGCTACTCCCACACCTGCAATTACTGACAAATAATAAAATTCAAGCAAGCAGTAACTGAAGAATAGAGTCAAAACTTCCAGTTCAGTTAATAATTATGCAACACAGTTAAATTAATTTAAATACTGTATTATTTGAAAAAAATGGAGATAAAGGTACTTAAATTCTCTTATACATCCAATTGAATACAGCTAGATGTTAGCCGGCCAAAGCTGAGGTTTTTAAGCAGAAAATATTTCAAACTGTACCACTTAAATAGGCAAGGGCAGGAAATCAAAGAATGTGGCTACCCCCACACCTGCAATTACTGGCAAATAATACAATTCAAGAAAGCAGTAACTGAAGAATAGAGTCAAAACTTCCAGCTCAGTAAATAATCATGCAGCACAGTTAAATCAATTTAAATACTGTATTATTTGAAAAAAGTGCAGATAAAGGTACTTAAATTCTCTTATACATCCAGTTGAATACAGCTAGATGTTAGCCGGCCAAAGCTGAGGCTTTTAAGCAGAAAATATCTCAAACTGTACCACTTAAATATTC